>NC_091985.1:198284309-198584309 GCF_044704955.1 Pristiophorus japonicus | reverse complement strand
AGCATTGCAACTAGGTCATCTGTCTTAGATAGTGTGCATTGGTCCTGTAGCAAGAAACGATTAATAGTTACTTTATAAACGCCACAAATCCTGACCGTGCCATCACTTTTGAGTACTGGAATAATCAGGCTGGCCCACTCACTGAATTCCATTGGGGCGATGATGCCCTCGAGTTGCAGCCTGTCCATCTCTATTTCCACTCTCTCCCTCATCATATGAGGTACCGCCCGCGCCTTGGGGTGAATGGGCCGTGTCTCTGGGACCAAGTGGATCCGCACCTTCACCTCGGAAAAGTTTCAAATGCCTGGCTCAAAAAGGGAAGGAAATTTCTTAAGAAACTGGGTCGATGAGGCCTCATCGACATGTGATAGTTCTCGGTTGTCATCACAGTTCCAGCGGATTTTGCCCAGCCAGCTCTTTCCAAGCAGTGTGGGATAATCCAGTGTGGCAGTTCATGCACCGTGCCCTCATAGGTGACCTTGAACATGGCGCTGCCCAGGACAGTGTTAAGATCTTTGGTGTACTTTCTCAGTTTCGTGTGGATGGGGCTCAGGCCTGGTCTGAATGCCTTGTTGCACCACAGTCTCTCAAACATCATTTTGCTCATGATGGATTGGCTAGCACCAGTGTCCAGTTCCATGGCTACAGGTAAGCCATTCAATGTTACGTTTAGCATTATAGGTGGACATTTCATCGAAAATATGTGCACCCCATGTACTTCAGCATCTGCCTCCTCTCTCTGAGGCTCGAAATTGCTTTGATCCACAATGGACCGATCTTCCTCTGCCATGTGATGGTTAGCAGGTTTTGCAGAGCTTGCATCTCTTTTGCAAGCTCGTTGGAGGTGCCCCATTGTTCCACAGCTCTTGCAAACATACCCTTTGAAGTGGCATGAATAGGCTGAATGGAAGCCTCCACAACGCCAACAAGGTGTGAATTGCCTTGCATTCATCCTTTGTTGCGGACTCTGAGTCATCTGGGTCAACTAAAGCCTGCTGGCAGTTGCAGACTCATGGGTTCTGCCCTGTACATTACTGCTCGCAAACACAGTTCCAGTTAATTTATGAACATTGCTAGCACTTGTGTGCTGAGAGATTTGTTTAGTGTTATCACTGGTGGACATAAATGCCTGTGCTATCGCAATGGCCTTACTGAGGGTCGGTGTCTCTACAGTCAAAAGTTTTCGTAGGATGGTCTCGTGGCCATTGCCCAGTACAAAAAAGTCTCTGAGCATTTGCTCCAGGTCGCCATCAAACTCACATTGTCCTGCAAGTTGCCTGAGCTCGGCGACGTAGCTCGCCAGTTCCTGACCTTCAGATCACTGGCACGTGTAGAACCGATACCTCACCATCAGCACGCTCACCCTCGGATTAAAATGATCCCGAACCAGTGTACACAGCTCACGTTCGACTTATCTGTGGGTTTCACCAGAGCCAGAAGATTCTTCATGAGGCTGTAGGTCAGTTCCCCACAAACCGTGAGGAGGACCGCTCTCCTTTTTGCAGCGCTTCCTTCTCCATCCAACTCATTGGCTACAAAGTAATGGTCTAGCCGTTCGGCATAGGCTTCCCAGGCCTCACCCTCCGAGAACATCTCCAGGATGCTCACAGTTTGCTGCATCTTTGCATTGGATTCGTATTCTCGTCGCCAGTTATTGTGTTCCTAACACAGATGAGGCTGCACACAGGGAGGTTAAATTAACAGTGACCTCAGTCTTTAATAAGATACTCCAGCATGAGGAACAGGCCTTAGGGGCAGGCTTATATACAGTGCTCCGAGGGGATGCTGGGATCCCTTGGGACTTCAGGGGATGAGCTCCCTGGTGGCGGACCATGGGAGTGCATGCTTTACAGATACACAACAGTCTGCAAACTTGGCTACGTTATACACAGACCCTTCAAGTCGTTAATATAACTAGTTGGGGTCCCAGCATTGATCCCTGCGGCACCCAACTAGTTACTGATTGCCAACCCGAGAATGAACAATTTATCCCAACTCTCTGTTTTCTGTTCGTTTACCAATCCTCTATCCATGCTGATATATTACTCCCAACCCCATGAACTTTTATCTTGTGCAGTAACCTTTTATGTGGCACCTTGTCAAATACCCTCTGGAAGTCCAAATACACAACATCCACTGGTTCCCCTTTATCCACCCTGTTTGTTACATCCTCAAAGGGTTACCCTCTTACTCTTAATATATTTATAGAACATTTTAGGGTTTTCCTTAATTTTACTGGCCAAGAATTTTTCATGCTCTCTCTTTGCATTCCTAATATCCTTCTTAACTTTGTCTCTTAATTTTGTATATTCCTCTAAAGATTCTATAGTATTTAGCCATTGGTGTATGACATACGCGTCCCTTTTTTCGTAATAATTCCCTGTAAGTCCCGAGACATCGAGGGGCCTCTAGAATTATTTTGCCCAGCCTTTTTCTTTCAGGGCACATGTTTGGCCTGAGCCTTCTGGATATCCTCCTTGAATGCCTCCCACTGTTCCGACACTGATTTACCCACAAGTAGCTGTTTCCGTCCACTATGGCCAAATCACCCTTGAACTTAGCAAAATTAGCTTTTCCCCAATTCAGGGTTTTTATTCCAGGCCTATTCTTGTCCTTATCCATAACCAACTTGAATCTGACTGAATTATGGTCACTGGCACCCAAATGCTCTCCCACTGATTCCCCTTCAACCTGCCCAGCTTCATTCCCCAAAACTAAAACCAAGACCGCCCCCTCTCGTGTTGGGCTTGCTACAAACTAACTTGCTCTTTGATTTTTTTCTGCCAACATTATACCCCATCTGTGAAATTTGTGTCCACTCACTTAGTCTGTCTCTGTCCTTTTTCAGATTTGTTGTGTCTTCCTCACTCATTGCTTTTCCTCCCATCTATTCAATCGGTTCTTTTGAGACAGCGGGAAAGATCATCGAGAATTGTCCATGTGTCATGCTGCTTCATGAAAGCGGTAATTAAAAAGTATGATTAGAAAGCAGCACCCAAACAGGGCCTTGAACCCTGAACCCTCAGATTAAAAGGTTTAATGCACTGCCGACTAAGCTGTCCGGGATGGCATTTTCTGACTTCCCACAGCGGCCTTCATTGGCTGACATGGAATATTATAACGGACACAGGTTGGAAATGCCACCTGTACAGCCCACTTTACTCAAACACCCAGATCGACTGCCTCACACAGACCTCGTTTCACAAATACTCTCCCTCCACCAACTGTACGATCTTCAACAGCAAATCTGATGTGAAAAAAGAATCCAAAATCTTGATTTAAAGACAAAGCCCAAACAGGGACTTGAATCCTGCACCCTCAGATTAAAAGTCTGATGCTTTACCGGCTGAGCTCTCCGGGCTTCTAGTACACCAGTTCACACAGCGACCTTCAATGCCTAACATGCAATAATACACAAACCACATTTTGACACCTGCTGTTTCCCGAAGGACTGAACAGGGGACCGAACCTTGCACCGTATTTATTGATGGCTTGGACGAAACAATCGGGTGATGTGTATCCAAGTTTGAACATGGCACCAAGTTCGGAAGGACAGTAAGTAGTGCAAATGCCAGCTGTAAATTACAGAGAGACATAGACAGAGTAAGTCACTGGGCAAAATTATATCAAATGCAGTTCATTGTGGGCAAGTGTGAGATTATTGAAACCGAGAAAGATAAATCGCAGCATTTTTTAAATGGTGTGAAGCCTAAATGGTCGGCGAGGTGAGCGGAGCAAAGAGATTTCGAAGTCCAAGTTCATAACTAAAAGCTAGTAGATATTTGCAACAAAAATGAAATTGATATGCTATGTTGACTTTTTTTCTCTCAATTGCGCTGGAACAGAATGGGGAGGAAGTTATGTTTCAGCTGTATAGAATCGTGCTCACTCCTATCAGGTGTGCTATTTATTTTGGGAATCACATCTCACAAAGGATCCACTGGCCTGAAATGGCAGCAGTGATTCACTGAAATTGTGACGGGATTTAACGGGTTCAATTATGAGAATACAAAGGATACAGCAGGGTTGTATTCGCGTGTATAAAAGATTGAGTGGTGATCTTATCAAGCAGGTTAAAATGTTAAAACGATTTGATAGGGTACAAACGGAGAAACTATTTTCTCCTTTGGCAGAATCAAGAACAAGTGGACACAATCAAAAATAGATAAACGCCATTCAGGAGCGAAATTTGGAATCTTTGTTCACACAACGTGTATTGGAAATCTCGACACCTATTCTCATTGAGGCTTCCACAAAAACAAGGGGAAATTATCATAAAATGCAATCTCGGACATTGAGGGGTGAATTCATGAAGTGTTGTGTCATCTAATGGGTAGTCGGAAATTTGGAACTCAGTCCTCAAAACGATTCTGGAAACTCAGACACTTGAACCTTTCAGGGCTGAGAAAGATTCCGGCTTGATGTAGATTTACCAAATCTATTCAATCGTTTCTTTTGATACAGGAGGAAAGATCATAGAGAATTGTCCATGTTTCATGGTGCTTCCTGAAAGGTGGAATTGGAAATGATGATTTGAAAGCAGCGCCCAAACAGGGCCTTGATTCCTGAACCCCTCAGATTAAAAGTTTCAATGCTGTGACTAAGCTATCCGGGATGGCACGTTCTGACTTCCCACAGCGACCTTCATTGGCTGACATGGAATATTACAACCCACACAGGTTGGAAATCCCACCTGTACAGCCCATTTCTCTCAAACACCCAGATCGACTGCCTCCCACAGGCCTCACTTCACAAATACCCTCGCTGCCCCTACTACACGATATTCAACAGCTGCATCTGATGTGAAAACAGAATGGAAAATCTGGACTTGAGCACAAAGCCCGAATAGGGACTTGACATAGTAGCTAGAGGCCCCATCATGATCACTAATATTATTATCACTTGCTATAAATGCCTTTTTTAGTAATAAAATGCCAAATCTAAAATAAAAGTTAATATTAGTATAATTATTAAATATAAGTATAAATCTGAGTGGATCTATCTGTCAAAGACCTTTAAATAACTCACAAATTATAACCCCTCATATTTTAGCAGCCTCGTCCCTTCCTCCGACATTGAAAATAGCGTCCGTAGTGCCCAGTCCTGTGAGGAAGGCCCGGGAAAAGCAATTATTCTCCAGCGCTGTTCTCGGCGAGCGATCAGCCCGGCGATGTGCCGAACTTTGGTCTGGGCGATGTGCGGGCGATCACCTCAGTGATCACCTCAACGATGTGAGCCGAAAGTTGGGGGGAGAATTTACCGGCGATGTTCCAGCCTAACTTTCCACTTTTCAGTAAAATGGGCGATAGCAGGCTGTTTTGGGCGATATATGGACACTGGTGATTCTGTGATATGACAGATTAAAGGTCTGATGCTCGACCGACTGAGATATCAGGGCTCTTCGACAAAATGTAACACAACGGCCTTCACTGACTGACGTGTCACATCACCTCGTTCACATCCTTCAGCACTGATCCCGTCTGAACAGTGCATTTCTCTCACATACCCGCACTTCACAAATACCCTCTGGTTACACATCCTCCTGCCACTGGAGACAGTTTCTCTCTATTTGCCCTGGGAGGACAGACACACCTACATTAGCGTCCTCGTCCAGGCCAACATCCTCAGCATTGAAGCACTGACCACACTTAATCAGCTCCGCTGGGCAGGCCACACAGTTCACATGCCAGACACGAGACTCCCAAAGCAAGTGCTCTACGCGGAACTCGTCCATGATAAACGAGCCAAAGGTGGGCATCAGAAATGTTACAAGGACACCCTCAAAACCGCCCAAATAAAGTGCGACTTGTCTACTGATACCTGTGAGTCCCTGGCCAAACACCGCCCTAAGTGGAGGAAGTGCAACCGGGAGGGCACTGAGCACCTCGAATCTCATCACCGAGAGCATGCAGAAAACAAGCGCAGGCAGCGGAAAGAGCGTGCGGCAAACCAGTCCCACCCACCCTTTCCTTCAACAACTATCTGTCCCACCTGTTACAAAGACTGTGGTTCAACCACCTAAGAATTCACTTTTAGAGTGGAAGCAAGTCTTCCTCGATTCCGAGGGAGTATATATGATGATGATGATGATCTACTCCATCATAACCATTCATAATTTTCAACGCCTCTATCAAATTTCCTCTCAACCTTCTCAGCATTAAGGAGAACAACCCCAGCTTTATGCAATCATAGATTACACAGGATTGCATTGGATATACGGCACAGAAACAGGTCATTTGGCCCAACTAATCCAAGCCGACATTTATGCTTCACTCGAGCCTCCTCCTGTCTTTCCTCACCTAAACAAATCTCAGCTGACACTCCAGTGCAGGGCTGAGGGAGCGCTGCTCTGTTGGAAGTGCTAAATTTCAGATGAGACGTTAAACCGAGACCCCGTCCGCTCTGTCAAGTGCACGTAAAGGATCCCATGGCACTATTTCGAAGAAGAACAGGGGAGTTATCCCCGGTGTCCTGGCCAATATTTATCCCTCAATCAACATAACAAAAACAGATTATCCTGTCATTATCACATTGCTATTTGTGAGAGCTTGCTGTGCGCAAATTGGCTGCCACATTTCCTACATTACAACATGACTATAGTCCAAGTACTTCCTTGGCTGCAAAGCGCTTTGAGATAGACGCTGGAAGTGAAAGGCGCTATAGAAATCCAATCTTTCTTTCTTTAAATCGAGGGGATATTATTAAGACGTTTGCAGATGATACAAAAATTGGCCGTGGGGTTGAATCATAGAATTAAAAAGAAATGACAATACAGAAGGAGGCCATTTGGCCCATCGTGTCCGTGCTAGTTGAGAAAGAGCTCCCCAGCCTTATCCCAGCTTCCAGCACTTGGTCCATAGCCCTGTAGATTACAGCGCTTTAAGTGCACATCCAAGTTCTTTGTAAATGTGATGATAGTTAATATCTACCACCCTTTCAGGCTGTGAGTTCCAGACCCCCACATCCCTCTGGGTGAAGACATTTTTCCCCAGCTCCCCTATAATCCTTCTACCAACTACTTGAAATCTATGCCCCCTGCTTATTGACCCCTCTGGTAAAGGAAATATGTCCTTCCTATCCACTCTATTTCTCAACCTCCTCAGTTCCAAAGGGAACAACCGGAGCCTATCCAATCTTTCCTCATAGCTATAATTCTCCAGTCCAGGCAGCATCCTCGTAAATCTCCTCTGCATCCCCTCCAGTGCAATCGCATCTTTCCCGTATTGTGGTGATCAGAACTGCACGCAGCACTCTAGCTGTGGTCTAACTAGTGTTTTGTACAATTCAAGTATAACCTCCTTGCTCTTGTATTCTATGCTTCGGCTAATAAAGGCAAGTATCCCGTATATCTTCTCAACGACCTTATTGACCTGGCCTGCTACCTTCAGGGATCTTTGGCATGCACTCCAAGGTCCCTTTCTTCGTCTACACTTCTCAGTGTCCTTCAATTTAATGTTTATTCCCTTGTGCCCTTAGCCCTCCCAAATGTATTACTTCACACATCGACAGATTGAACAGTTTGAAGAATGGCATTTCTTGGCCAGTTTTTGAAGTTCAGCATATGAATATATTCCATGGGCTTCAGACTGAACTTTCTGAAGCTGCCAATTGGCAAAGAAAATGTCCAATATAACGGTATAAAACAATGTTGTTAATATCATGTATCCTACATGTTTACTGCTTGGACTATTACGTATGATGTGCCACCAGAGGGCACTACTATGGGAAATTTGTACAGCAGCTGCATGGTCAATGAGGTGTGCCACCAAAGGGCACTGCAGTGGGAGACTTGTAGCTTACCTGTACAGGTGTGCCTGGCCGAGTATAAAAGGCAGGCCACCAGGTGTGATCCTCACTGTGGAGTTATCAATAAAGGACTAAGGTCACTACAGTTCAAGTACAACACATTGCCTCGTGGAGTCATTATCAGAGCATCTAAAGACATAACAATTAATATCTTTCATCACGACATCATTAGCTTTAGCTAAAAACTAGTAAAGGAATAATTGTATGATACAAACGGATGAATACCAGGCTGTAAACCTGTGTAATGTTGAATACATCCAGTAATAGAGCATCAGGATTTATTATGAGGGTGTCGGTCCCAATTCCCTGTGTCGGCCATTGCTTTTCTCAATGAAGACAACACCCATTTTACATGAGAAAGCTGTGACATTAGAAAATACCCTCGATTTAAAAGAAAAAATTGGGCTGTGACAAATCTTTGGGCTGTGACAAATGAGATCAGCGAGAAAGGCACGTCTTTTGTGCTGTTGTCTGAAAGAGTGAACTAAGAATTTTGATTTAAAAGCAACGCCTGAATAGGGACTTGACCCCTACACTCAGATTAAAAGTCTGATGTTCTACCGACTGAGCTATCCACGCTCATTACAAAAACAAGACCGGGCTCATTGTAAAAAGGAGACAGCACCCTTCAAGGGCTGATATTGGGCATGACATCGTTCTGCTTCAGCACCGATCCTGTCTGAGCAGCACATTTCTCTCAGACACCCACACTTCACAAATACTCGCTCGTTACAGACACTCCATCCACTGGAAGCAGTTTTTCTTTATTTACTCTAACGCAGCATTCGGTAGCCTGAGAAGAAGAGTGTTTTGAAGACCAGGCCCTCCAATCTACCACCAGGCTCATGGTCTACAGGGCTGCAGTAATACCGCACTCCTGAATGGCTCAGAGACATGCAGCATGTATAGTAGACACGTCAAGTCGCTGCAGAAATACCACCAACGATGCCTCCGCAAGATGCTACTAATTGCCTGGCAGGACAGACGCACCAACATTAGCTTCCTCGACCAGGCCAACATCCCCAGCATTGAAACACTGACCACACTTGGTCAGCTCTGCTGGGCAGGCCACATAGTTCACATGACAGACACGAGATTCCCAAAGCAAGCGCTCTACTTGGAACTCGTCCACTCGTAAACAAGCCAAAGGTGGGCAGCAGAAACATCACAAGGACACCCTCAAAACCTCCCTAATAAAGTGCGACTTCTCCACTGACACCTGGGAGTCCCTGGCCAAACACCGCCCGAAGTGGAGGAAGTGCATCCGGGAGAGCACTGAGCACCTCGAGTCTCATCACTGAGAGCATGCAGAAACCAAGCGCAGGCAGCAGAAAGAGCGTGCGGCAAACCTGTCCCACCCTCCCTTACCTTCAACAACAATCTGTCCCACCTGTGACAGAGACTGTGGTTGAACGACCAAAGAACTCACTTTTAGAGTGGACACGAGTCGTCCTCGAATCCGAGGGAATGCCGATGATGATGATCATGAGGAGGAGGAGGAGGAGGAGGAGGAGGATGAGGATGAGGATTGGATGAGGATGAGGAGGAGGATGATGATGATGATGATGATGATGATGATGAAAGATTAGGGTCACCATCGGTAATGTTAGTTTAAAGTCACCAGCCATACTGTTAGAGTAGGGTCACCACCGGTAATATTAGAGTAGGGTCACCACCAGTAATGTTAGATTAAGGTCACCACCAGTAATGTTAGAGTCGGGTCACCACCAGTAATGTTAGAGTAAGGTCACCACCAATAATGTTAGTGTAGGGGCACCACCAGTAATGTTAGAATAGGGTCACCACCAGTAATGTTAGAGTAAGGTCACCACCAGTAATGTTAGATTAGGGTCACCACCAGTAATGTTAGAGTAGGGTCACCACCAGTAATGTTAGAGTAAGGTCACCACCAGTAATGTTAGAATAGGGTCACCACCAGTAATGTTAGAGTAGTGTCACCTCCAGTAATGTTAAAGTAGGGTCACCACCAGTAATGTTAGAGTAAGGTCACCACCAGTAATGTTAGAATAGGGTCACCACCAGTAATGTTAGAGTAGTGTCACCTCCAGTAATGTTAGAGTAGGGTCACCTACAGTAATGTTAAAGTAGGGTCACCACCAGTAATGTTAAAGTAGGGTCACCACCGGTAATGTTAGAGTAAGGTCACCACCAGTAATGTTAAAGTAGGGTCACCACCGGTAATGTTAGAGTAAGGTCACCACCAGTAATGTTAGAAGAGGGTCACCACCAGTAATGTTTGAGTAGTGTCACCACCAGTAATGTTAGAGTAGGGTCACCACCAGTAATGTTAAAGTAGGGTCACCACCGGTAATGTTAGAGTAGGGTCACCACCAGTAATGTTAAAGTAGGGTCACCACCGGTAATGTTAGAGAAGGACCACCATCAGTAATATTAGTTTAGGGTCACCAGCCATACTGTTAGAGTATGATCACCACCGGTAATATTAGAGTATGGTCACCACCAGTAATGTTTGAGTAGGGTCACCACCAGTAATGTTTGAGTAGTGTCACCGCAAGTAATGTTAAAGTAGGGTCACCACCGGTAATGTTAGAGTAAGGTCACCACCAGTAATGTTAGAGTAGTGTCACCTCCAGTAATGTTAGAGTAGGGTCACCTCCAGTAATGTTAAAGTAGGGTCACCACCAGTAATGTTAAAGTAGGGTCACCACCGGTAATGTTAGAGTAAGGTCACCACCAGTAATGTTAAAGTAGGGTCACCACCGGTAATGTTAGAGTAAGGTCACCACCAGTAATGTTAGAAGAGGGTCACCACCAGTAATGTTTGAGTAGTGTCACCACCAGTAATGTTAAAGTAGGGTCACCACCGGTAATGTTAGACAAGGACCACCATCGGTAATATTAGTTTAGGGTCACCAGCCTTACTGTTAGAGTAGGATCACCACCGGTAATATTAGAGTAGGGTCACCACCAGTAATGTTTGAGTAGGGTCACCACCAGTAATGTTTGAGTAGTGTCACCGCCAGTAATGTTAAAGTAGGGTCACCACCGGTAATGTTAGAGTAAGGTCACCACCAGTAATGTTAGAGTAGTGTCACCTCCAGTAATGTTAGAGTAGGGTCACCTCCAGTAATGTTAGTTGAGGGTCACCACCAGTAATGTTTGAGTAGTGTCACCGCCAGTAATGTTAAAGTAGGGTCACCACCGGTAATGTTAGAGTAAGGTCACCACCAGTAATGTTAGAGTAGTGTCACCTCCAGTAATGTTAGAGTCGGGTCACCTCCAGTAATGTTAAAGTAGGGTCACCACCAGTAATGTTAAAGTAGGGTCACCACCGGTAATGTTAGAGAAGGACCACCATCGGTAATATTAGTTTAGGGTCACCAGCCATACTGTTAGAGTAGGGTCACCACCGGTAATATTAGAGTAGTGTCACCGCCAGTAATGTTAGAGAAGTGTCACCACCGGTAATGTTAGAGTGGTGTCACCACCAGTAATGTTAGAGTAGGATCACCACCGGTAATGTTAGAGAGGGATCACCATCGGTAATATTAGTTTAGGGTCACCAGCCATACTGTTAGAGTAAGGTTACCACCAGCAATGTTAGAATAGGGTCACCGCCAGTAATGTTAGAGTAGTGTCACCACTAGTAATGTTAGAGTAGAGTCACCACCGGTAATGTTAGAGTAGGGTTACCACCATTAATGTTAGGGTAGGATCACCACCAGTAATGTTAAACTAGGGTCACCACCAGTAATGTTAGAGTAGCGTCAACACCATTAATGTTAGAGGAATGTCAACACCAGTAATGTTAGAGCAGGGTCACCACCAGTAATGTTAGAGTAGGGTCACCACTGGTAATGTTAGATTAGGGTCACCATCAGTAATGTTAGTTTAGTGTCACCAGCCATACTGTTCGAGTAGGGTCACTACCAGTAATGTTAGAGTAGGGACACCACCGGTAATATTAGAGTAAGGTCACCACAGTAATGTTAGAGTAAGGTCACCACTAGTAATGTTAGAGTAGGGGCACCACCAGTAATGTTAGAATAGGGTCACCACCAGTAATGTTAGAGTAAGGTCACCACCAGTAATGTTAGATTATGGTCACCACCAGTAATGTTAGAGTCGGGTCACCACCAGTAATGTTCGAGTAAGGTCCACACCAGTAATGTTAGAATAGGGCCACCACCAGTAATGTTAGAGTAAGGTCACCACCAGTAATGTTAGAGTAGGGTCACCACCGGTAATGTGAGAGTAAGGTCACTACCAGTAATGTTAGAGTAGGGTCACCACCAGTAATGTTAGAGTAAGGTCACCACCAGTAATGTTAGAGTAGGGTCACCACCAGTAATGTTAGAGTAAGGTCACCACCAGTAATGTTAGAGTAGGATCACCACCAGTAATGTTAGACTAGGGTCTCCACTAGTAATGTTAGAGTAGGGTCACCACCAGTAATGTTCGATTAATGTCACCACCAGTAATGTTAGAGTAGGGTCACCACCAATAATGTTCGATTAATGTCACCACCAGTAATGTTAGAGTAGTGTCACCACCAGTAATGTTAGAGTAGGGTCACCACCGGTAATGTTAGAGTAGAATCATCGCCAGTAATGTTAGATTAGTGTCACTACCGGTAATGTTAGAGTAGGTTCACCACCAGTAATGTTAAAGTAGGGTCACTAACAGTAATGTTGGAGAAGGGTCACCAGCGGTAATGTTAGTTTAGTGTCACCAGCCATAATGTTAGAGTCGGGTCACCACCAGTAATGTTCGATTAGTGTCACCACCAGTAATGTTAGAGTAGGGTCATCACCAGTAACGTTAGATTAGTGTTACCACCATTAATGTTAGAGTAGTGTCACCACCAGTAATGTTAGAGTAGGGTCACCACCAGTAATGTTAGATAGTGTCAGCACTAGTAATGTTAGAGTCGTGTCACCACCAGTAATGTTAGAGTCGTGTCACCACCAGTAATGTTAAAGTACGGTCACCACCAGTAATGTTAGATTAGTGTCACCAACGGTAATGTTAGAGTGGGGTCACCACCAGTAATGTTAAAGTAGGGTCACCACCGCTAAAGTTAGAGTAGGGTCACCACCGGTAATATTAGAGTAGGAGCACCACCAGTAATGTTAGATTAGTGTCACCACCAGTAATGTTAGAGTAAGGTCACCACCAATAATGTTAGTGTAGGCTCACCACCAGTAATGTTAGATAGTGTCACCACCGGTAATGTTAGAATAGGGTCACCACCAGTAATGTTAAAGTAGGGTCACCACCAGTAATGTTAGATTAGTGTCACCACCATTAATGTTAGAGTAGTGTCACCACCAGTAATGTTAGATAGTGTCACCACCGGTAATGTTAGGGTAGGGTCACCACGGGTAATGTTAGAGTAGGGTCACCACCGGTAATGTTAGAGTAGAATCATCGCCAGTAATGTTAGATTAGTGTCGGTACCGGTAATGTTAGAGTAGGTTCACCACCAGTAATGTTAAAGTAGGGTCACTAACAGTAATGTTAGAGAAGAGTCACCAGTGTTAATGTTAGCTTAGCGTCACCAGCCATACTGTTAGAGTAGGTGCACCACCAGTAATGTTAGATTAGTGGCACCACCAGTAATGTTAGAGTAAGGTCACCACCAGTAATGTTTGATTAGTGTCACCACCAGTAATGTTAGAGTAGTGTCACCACCAGTAATGTTAGAGTCGGGTCATCACCAGTAATGTTAGATTAGTGTTACCACCATTAATGTAAGAGTAGTGTCACCACCAGCAATGTTAGAGTAGTGTCACCACCGGTAATGTTAGATAGTGTCAGCACCAGCAATGTTAGAGTAGGGTCATCACCAGTAATGTTAGATTAGTGTTACCACCATTAATGTTAGATAGTGTCAGCACCAGTAATGTTAGAGTCGTGTCACCACCAGTAATGTTAGTGTAGGGTCACCACTGGGAATGTTAGAGTAGTGTCACCACCAGTAGTGTTGGATTAGTGTCACCACCGGTAATGTATGAGTGGGGTCACCACCGCTAAAGTTAGAGAAGGATCACCATTGGTAATATTAGTTTAGGGTCACCAGCCATACTGTTAGAGTAGGGTCACCACCGGTAATATTAGAGTAGGAACACCATCAGTAATGTTAGATTAGTGTCACCACCGGTAATGTTAGAGTAGGGTCACCACTAGTAATGTTAGAGTAGGGTCACCACTGGTAATGTTAGATTAGGGTCACCATCGGTAATGTTAGTTTAGAGTCACCAGCCATACTGTTAGAGAAGGGTCACTACCAGTAATGTTAGAGTAGGGTCACCACCGGTAATATTAGAGTAGGGTCACCACCAGTAATGTTAGAGTAGGGTCACCACCAGTAATGTTAGAGTAAGATCACCACCAATAAAGTTAGAGTTGGGGCACCACCAGTAATGTTAGAATAGGGTCACCACCGGTAATGTTAAAGGAGGGTCACCACCGGTAATGTTAGAGTAGGGTTACCACCAGTAATGTTAGACTAGCGTCACCACCAGTAATGTTCGATTAAAGTCACCACCAGTAATGTTAGAGTAGGGTCACCACCAGTAATGTTAGAATAGGGTCACCACCAGTAATGTTAGAGTAAGGTCACCACCAGTAATATTCGAGTAAGGTCACCACCAGTAATGTTCGAGTAAGGTCACCACCAGTAATGTTAGAGTAGTGTCACCGCCAGTAATGTTAGAGTAGGCTCACCACCGGTAATATTAGAGTAGGGTCACCACCAGTAATGTTAGAGTAGGGTCACCACCGGTAATGTTAGATTAGGGTCACCATCGGTAATGTTAGTTTAGGTTCACCAGCCATACTGTTAGCGTAGGGTCACTACCAGTAATGTTAGAGTAAGTTCACCACCAGTAATGTTAGAGTAGGGTCACCACCAGTAATGTTAGAGTAGGGTCACCACCGGTAATGTTAGATTCGGGTCACCATCGGTAATGTTAGTTTAGGTTCACCAGCCATACTGTTAGCGTAGGGTCACTACCAGTAATGTTAGAGTAGGGTCACCACCAGTAATGTTAGAGTAGGGTCACCACCGGTAATGTTAGATTAGGGTCACCATCGGTAATGTTAGTTTAGGTTCACCAGCCATACTGTTAGCATAGGGTCACCACCAGTAATGTTAAAGGAGGGTCACCACCGGTAATGTTAGAGTAAGGTTACCACCAGTAATGTTAGACTAGCGTCACCACCAGTAATGTTCGTTTAGTGTCACCAGCCATACTGTTCGAGTAGGGTCACTACCAGTTATGTTAGAGTAGGGACACCACCGGCAATATTAGAGTAGGGTTACCACCATTAATGTTAGGGTAGGATCACCACCAGTAATGTTAGACTAGGGTCACCACCAGTAATGTTAGAGTAGCGTCAACACCATTAATGTTAGAGGAATGTCAACACCAGTAATGTTAGAGTAGGGTCACCACCAGTAATGTTAGAGTAGGGTCACCACCGGTAATGTTAGATTAGGGTCACCATCGGTAATGTTAGTTCAGTGTCACCAGCCATACTGTTCGAGTAGGGTCACTACCAGTAATGTTAGAGTAGGGACACCACCGGTAATATTAGAGTAGGGTCACCACAGTAATGTTAGAGTAAGGTCACCACTAGTAATGTTAGAGTAGGGGCACCACCAGTAACGTTAGAATAGGGCCACCACCGGTAATGTGAGAGTAAGGTCACAACCAGTAATGTTAGAGTAGGGTCACCACCAGTAATGTTAGAGTAAGGTCACCACCTGTAATGTTAGAGTAGAGTCACCACCAGTAATGTTAGAGTAGGGTCACCACCAGTAATGTTAGAGTAGGGTCACCACCGGTAATGTTAGATTAGGGTCACCATCGGTAATGTTAGTTTAGGTTCACCAGCCATACTGTTAGCATAGGGTCACCACCAGTACTGTTAAAGGAGGGTCACCACCGGTAATGTTAGAGTAAGGTTACCACCAGTAATGTTAGACTAGCGTCACCACCAGTAATGTTAGTTTAGTGTCACCAGCCATACTGTTCGAGTAGGGTCACTACCAGTTATGTTAGAGTAGGGACACCACCGGTAATATTAGAGTAGGGTTACCACCATTAATGTTAGGGTAGGATCACCACCAGTAATGTTAGACTAGGGTCACCACCAGTAATGTTAGAGTAGCGTCAACACCATTAATGTTAGAGGAATGTCAACACCAGTAATGTTAGAGTAGGGTCACCACCAGTAATGTTAGAGTAGGATCACCACCAGTAATGTTAAACTAGGGTCACCACCTGTAATGTTAGAGTAGCGTCAACACCATTAATGTTAGAGGAATGTCAACACCAGTAATGTTAGAGTAGGGTCACCACCAGTAATGTTAGAGTAAATATCACCACCGGTAATGTTAGATTAGGGTCACCATCGGTAATGTTAGTTTAGTGTCACCAGCCATACTGTTCGAGTAGGGTCACTACCAGTAATGTTAGAGTAGGGACACCACCGGTAATATTAGAGTAGGGTCACTACAGTAATGTTAGAGTAAGGTCACCACTAGTAATGTTAGAGTAGGGGCACCACCAGTAATGTTAGAATAGGGTCACCACCAGTAATGTTAGAGTAAGGTCACCACCAGTAATGTTAGATTATGGTCACCACCAGTAATGTTCGAGTAAGGTCACCACCAGTAACGTTAGAATAGGGCCACCACCGGTAATGTGAGAGTAGGGTCACAACCAGTAATGTTAGAGTAGGGTCACCAGCGGTAATGTTAGAGTAGAGTCACCACCAGTAATGTCAGAGTAAGGTCGCCACCAGTAATGTTAGAGTAGTGTCACCAGCGGTAATGTTAGCGTCGGGTCACCACTATTAATGTTAGAATCGGGTCACTATCAGTAATGTTAGAGTAGGGTCACCACCATTAATGTTATGGCAGGATCACTACCAGTAATGTTAGACTAGGGTCACCACTCGTAATGTTAGAGTAGGGTCAACACCATTAATGTTAGAGGTATGTCACCACCAGTAATGTTGGAGTAGTGTCACCACCGGTAATGTTGGAGGAATGTCACCATCAGTAATGTGAGAGTAGGGTCACCACCGGTAATGTTAGAGTAGAATCATCGCCAGTAATGTTAGAGTAGTGTCTCCACCGGTAACGTTAGAGTAGGGTCACCACCAGTAATGTTAGAGTAGGGTCACCACCAGTAATGTTCGATTAATGTCACCACCAGTAATGTTAGAGTAGGGTCACCACCAATAATGTTCGATTAATGTCACCACCAGTAATGTTAGAGTAGGGTCACCACCGGTAATGTTAGAGTAGAATCATCGCCAGTAATGCTAGATTAGTGTCACTACCGGTAATGTTAGAGTAGGTTCACCACCAGTAATGTTAAAGTAGGGTCACTAACAGTAATGTTAGAGAAGGGTCACCAGCGGTAATGTTAGTTTAGTGTCACCACCAGTAATGTTAGATAGTGTCAGCACTAGTAATGTTAGAGTCGTGTCACCACCAGTAATGTTAGAGTCGTGTCACCACCAGTAATGTTAAAGTACGGTCACCACCAGTAATGTTAGATTAGTGTCACCAACGGTAATGTTAGAGTGGGGTCACCACCAGTAATGTTAAAGTAGGGTCACCACCGCTAAAGTTAGAGAAGGATCACCATCAGTAATATTAGTTTAGGGTCACCAGCCATACTGTTAGAGTAGGGTCACCACCGGTAATATTAGAGTAGGAGCACCACCAGTAATGTTAGATTAGTGTCACCACCAGTCATGTTAGAGTAGTGTCACCACCTGTAATGTTAGAGTAGGGTCACCACCAGTAATGTGAGAGTAGAATCATCGCCAGTAATGTTAGATTAGTGTCACCATCGGTAAAGTTAGAGTAGGGTCACCACTAGTAATGTTAGAGTAGGGTCACCACTGGTAATGTTAGATTTGGGTCACCATCGGTAATGTTAGTTTAGAGTCACCAGCCATACTGTTAGAGTAGGGTCACTACCAGTAATGTTAGAGTAGGGTCACCACCGGTAATATTAGAGTAGGGTCACCACCAGTAATGTTAGATTAGTGTCACCACCATTAATGTTAGAGTAGTGTCACCACCAGTAATGTTAGATAGTGTCATCACCGGTAATGTTAGGGTAGGGTCACCACGGGTAATGTTAGAGTAGGGTCACCACCGGTAATGTTAGAGTAGAATCATCGCCAGTAATGTTAGATTAGTGTCGCTACCGGGAATGTAAGAGTAGGTTCACCACCAGTAATGTTAAAGTAGGGTCACTAACAGTAATGTTTGAGAAGGGTCACCAGTGGTAATGTTAGTTTAGCGTCACCAGCCATAATGTTAGAGTAGGTGCACCACCAGTAATGTTAAAGTAGGGTCACTAACAGTAATGTTAGAGAAGGGTCACCAGTGGTAATGTTAGTTTAGCGTCACCAGCCATACTGTTAGAGTAGGTGCACCACCAGTAATGTTAGATTAGTGGCACCACCAGTAATGTTAGAGTAAGGTCACCACCAGTAATGTTCGATTAGTGTCACCACCAGTAGTGTTAGAGTAGTGTCACCACCAGTAATGTTAGAGTAGGGTCATCAGAGTAATGTTAGATTAGTGTTACCACCATTAATGTTAGAGTAGTGTCACCACCAGTAATGTTAGATAGTGTCAGCACCAGCAATGTTAGAGTAGGGTCATCACCAGTAATGTTAGATTAGTGTTACCACCATTAATGTTAGATAGTGTCAGCACCAGTAATGTTAGAGTCGTGTCACCACCAGTAATGTTAGTGTAGGGTCACCACCAGTAATGTTAACGTACGGTCACCACTAGTAATGTTAAAGTAGGGTCACCACCGGTAATGTTAGATTAGTGTCACCACCAGTAATGTTAGAGTAGGGTCACCACCAGTAATGCTAGAGTAGCGTCAACACCAGTAATGTTCGATTAATGTCACCACCAGTAATGTTAGAGTAAGGTCACCACCGGTAATGTTAGAGTGGTGTCACCACCAGTAATGTTAGAGTAAGGTCACTACCAGTAATGTTCGAGTAAGGTCACCACCAGTAATGTTAGAGTAGGGTCACCACCAGTAATATTAGAGTAGGGTCACCACCAGTAATGTTAGAGTAGGGTCACCACCAGTAATGTTATAGTAGGGTCACCACCAGTAATGTTAGAGTAAGGTCACCACCAATAATGTTAGAGTCGGGGCAGCACCAGTAATGTTAGAATAGGGTCACCACCAGTAATGTTAAAGGAGGGTCACCACCGGTAATGTTAGAGTAAGGTCACCACCAGTAATGTTAGAGTAGCGTCACCACCAGTAATGTTCGATTAATGTCACCACCAGTAATGTTAGAGTAGGGTCACCACCAGTAATGTTCGATTAATGTCACCACAAGTAATGTTAGAGTAGGGTCACCACCAGCAATGCTAGAGTAGGCTCACCACCAGTAATGTTACAGTAGGGTCACCACCAGTAATGTTCGAGTAAGGTCACCACCAGTAATGTTAGAGTAGGGTCACCACCGGTAATATTAGATTCGGATCACCAGCAATAATGTTAGAGTAGGGTCACCACCGGTAATGTTAGAGTAGTGTCACCACCAGTAATGTTGGAGTAGGGTCACCACCGGTAATATTAGAGTTGTGTCACCACCAGTAATGTTAGAGTAGGGTCACCACCAGTAATGTTAGAGTAGGGTCACCACCGGTAATGTTAGTTTAGGTTCACCAGCCATACTGTTAGCGTAGAGTCACTACCAGTAATGTTAGAGTAAGGTCACCACCGTAATGTTAGAGTAGGGGCACCACCAGTAATGTTAGAATAGTATCACCACCAGTAATGTTAGAGTAAGGTCACCGCCAGTAATGTTAGAGTAGGGTCAACACCATTAATGTTAGAGGAATTTCACCACCAGTAATGTTGGAGTAGGGTCACCACCGGTAATATTAGAGTAGGGTCACCACCAGTAATGTTAGAGTAGGGTCAACACCGGTAATGTTAGATTAGGGTCACCATCGGTAATGTTCGAATAGGGTCACCACCAGTAATGTTAAAGTAAGGTCACCATCAGTAATGTTAGAGTAGGGTCAACACCGGTAATGTTAGATTAGGGTCACCATCGGTAATGTTCGAATAGGGTCACCACCAGTAATGTTAAAGTAAGGTCACCATCAGTAATGTTAGAGAAGTGTCACCACTGGTAATGTTAGAGTAGTGTCACCACCAGTAATGTTAGGGTTGGGTCACCACTGGTAATGTTAGCTTAGTGTCACCACCGGTAATGTTAGAGTTGGGTCACCACCAGTAATGTTAAAGTAGGGTCACCACCGGTAATGTTAGAGAAGGATCACCATCGGTAATATTAGTTTAGGGTCACCAGCCATACTGTTAGAGTAGGGTTACCACCGGTAATATTAGAGTAGTGTCACCACCAGTAATGTTAGAGTAGGGTCACCACCAGTAATATTAGAGTAGGGGCACCACCAGTAATGTTAGAGTAAGGTCACCACCAGTAATGTTAGATTAGGGTCACCACCAGTAATGTTATAGTAGGGTCACCACCAGTAATGTTAAAGTAAGGTCACCATCAGTAATGTTAGAATAGGGTCACCACCAGTAATGTTAGAGTAGTGTCACCACCAGTAATGTTAGGGTCGGGTCACCACTGGTAATGTTAGCTTAGTATCACCACCGGTAATGTTAGAGTTGGGTCACCACCAGTAATGTTAAAGTAGGGTCACCACCGGTAATGTTAGAGAAGGATCACCATCGGTAATATTAGTTTAGGGTCACCAGCCATACTGTTAGAGTAGGGTCACCACCGGTAATGTTAGATTAGGGTCACCAACAGTAATGTTAGATTAGTGTCACCACCAGTAATGTTAGAGTAGTGTCACCACCAGTAATGTTCGAGTAAGGTCACCACCAGTAATGTTAGAGAAGTGTCACCACTGGTAATGTTGGAGGAATGTCACCACCAGTAATGTTAGAGTAAATATCACCACCGGTAATGTTAGATTAGGGTCACCATCGGTAATGTTAGTTTAGTGTCACCAGCCATACTGTTCGAGTAGGGTCACTACCAGTAATGTTAGAGTAGGGACACCACCGGTAATATTAGAGTAGGGTCACTACAGTAATGTTAGAGTAAGGTCACCACTAGTAATGTTAGAGTAGGGGCACCACCAGTAATGTTAGAATAGGGTCACCACCAGTAATGTTAGAGTAAGGTCACCACCAGTAATGTTAGATTATGGTCACCACCAGTAATGTTCGAGTAAGGTCACCACCAGTAACGTTAGAATAGGGCCACCACCGGTAATGTGAGAGTAAGGTCACAACCAGTAATGTTAGAGTAGGGTCACCACCAGTAATGTTAGAGTAACGTCACCACCTGTAATGTTAGAGTAGTGTCACCACCAGTAATGTCAGAGTAAGGTCGCCACCAGTAATGTTAGAGTAGTGTCACCAGCGGTAATGTTAGAGTAGAGTCACCACCAGTAATGTCAGAGTAAGGTCGCCACCAGTAATGTTAGAGTAGTGTCACCAGCGGTAATGTTAGCGTCGGGTCACCACTATTAATGTTAGAATCGGGTCACTATCAGTAATGTTAGAGTAGGGTCACCACCATTAATGTTATGGCAGGATCACTACCAGTAATGTTAGACTAGGGTCACCACTCGTAATGTTAGAGTAGGGTCAACACCATTAATGTTAGAGGTATGTCACCACCAGTAATGTTGGAGTAGTGTCACCACCGGTAATGTTGGAGGAATGTCACCATCAGTAATGTGAGAGTAGGGTCACCACCGGTAATGTTAGAGTAGAATCATCGCCAGTAATGTTAGAGTAGTGTCTCCACCGGTAACGTTAGAGTAGTGTCACCACCAGTAATGTTAGAGTAGGGTCACCACCAGTAATGTTAGAGTAGGGTCACCACCAATAATGTTCGATTAATGTCACCACCAGTAATGTTAGAGTAGTGTCACCACCAGTAATGTTAGAGTAGGGTCACCACCGGTAATGTTAGAGTAGAATCATCGCCAGTAATGCTAGATTAGTGTCACTACCGGTAATGTTAGAGTAGGTTCACCACCAGTAATGTTAAAGTAGGGTCACTAACAGTAATGTTAGAGAAGGGTCACCAGCGGTAATGTTAGTTTAGTGTCACCACCAGTAATGTTAGATAGTGTCAGCACTAGTAATGTTAGAGTCGTGTCACCACCAGTAATGTTGGTGTAGGGTCACCACCAGTAATGTTAAAGTACGGTCACCACCAGTAATGTTAGATTAGTGTCACCAACGGTAATGTTAGAGTGGGGTCACCACCAGTAATGTTAAAGTAGGGTCACCACCGCTAAAGTTAGAGAAGGATCACCATCAGTAATATTAGTTTAGGGTCACCAGCCATACTGTTAGAGTAGGGTCACCACCGGTAATATTAGAGTAGGAGCACCACCAGTAATGTTAGATTAGTGTCACCACCAGTCATGTTAGAGTAGTGTCACCACCTGTAATGTTAGAGTAGGGTCACCACCAGTAATGTGAGAGTAGAATCATCGCCAGTAATGTTAGATTAGTGTCACCATCGGTAAAGTTAGAGTAGGGTCACCACTAGTAATGTTAGAGTAGGGTCACCACTGGTAATGTTAGATTTGGGTCACCATCGGTAATGTTAGTTTAGAGTCACCAGCCATACTGTTAGAGTAGGGTCACTACCAGTAATGTTAGAGTAGGGTCACCACCGGTAATATTAGAGTAGGGTCACCACCAGTAATGTTAGATTAATGTCACCACCAGTAATGTTAGAGTAGGGTCACCACCAGTAATGTTAAAGTAGGGTCACCACCAGTAATGTTAGATTAGTGTCACCACCATTAATGTTAGAGTAGTGTCACCACCAGTAATGTTAGATAGTGTCATCACCGGTAATGTTAGGGTAGGGTCACCACGGGTAATGTTAGAGTAGGGTCACCACCGGTAATGTTAGAGTAGAATCATCGCCAGTAATGTTAGATTAGTGTCGCTACCGGGAATGTTAGAGTAGGTTCACCACCAGTAATGTTAAAGTAGGGTCACTAACAGTAATGTTAGAGAAGGGTCACCAGTGGTAATGTTAGTTTAGCGTCACCAGCCATACTGTTAGAGTAGGTGCACCACCAGTAATGTTAGATTAGTGGCACCACCAGTAATGTTAGAGTAAGGTCACCACCAGTAATGTTCGATTAGTGTCACCACCAGTAATGTTAGAGTAGGGTCATCAGAGTAATGTTAGATTAGTGTTACCACCATTAATGTTAGAGTAGTGTCACCACCAGTAATGTTAGATAGTGTCAGCACCAGCAATGTTAGAGTAGGGTCATCACCAGTAATGTTAGATAGTGTCAGCACCAGTAATGTTAGAGTCGTGTCACCACCAGTTATATTAGTGTAGGGTCACCACCAGTAATGTTAACGTACGGTCACCACTAGTAATGTTAAAGTAGGGTCACCACCGGTAATGTTAGAGTAGTGTCACCACCAGTAATGTTAGAGTAGGGTCACCACCAGTAATGCTAGAGTAGCGTCAACACCAGTAATGTTCGATTAATGTCACCACCAGTAATGTTAGAGTAAGGTCACCACCGGTAATGTTAGAGTGGTGTCACCACCAGTAATGTTAGAGTAAGGTCACTACCAGTAATGTTCGAGTAAGGTCACCACCAGTAATGTTAGAGTAGGGTCACCACCAGTAATGTTAAAGGAGGGTCACCACCGGTAATGTTAGAGTAGGGTCACCACCAGTAATGTTATAGGAGGGTCACCACCAGTAATGTTCGATTAATGTCACCACCAGTAATGTTAGAGTAGGGTCACCACCAGTAATGTTCGATTAATGTCACCACAAGTAATGTTAGAGTAGGGTCACCACCAGTAATGCTAGAGTAGTGTCACCACCAGTAATGTTGGAGTAGGGTCACCACCGGTAATATTAGAGTTGTGTCACCACCGGTAATGTTAGAGTAGGGTCACCACCAGTAATGTTAGAGTAGGGTCACCACCGGTAATGTTAGTTTAGGTTCACCAGCCATACTGTTAGCGTAGAGTCACTACCAGTAATGTTAGAGTAAGGTCACCACCGTAATGTTAGAGTAGGGGCACCACCAGTAATGTTAGAATAGTATCACCACCAGTAATGTTAGAGTAAGGTCACCGCCAGTAATGTTAGAGTAGGGTCAACACCATTAATGTTAGAGGAATTTCACCACCAGTAATGTTGGAGTAGGGTCACCACCGGTAATATTAGAGTAGGGTCACCACCAGTAATGTTAGAGTAGGGTCAACACCGGTAATGTTAGATTAGGGTCACCATCGGTAATGTTCGAATAGGGTCACCACCAGTAATGTTAAAGTAAGGTCACCATCAGTAATGTTAGAGTAGTGTCACCGCCAGTAATGTTAGGGTCGGGTCACCACCAGTAATATTAGAGTAGGGGCACCACCAGTAATGTTAGAGTAGGGTCAACACCGGTAATGTTAGATTAGGGTCACCATCGGTAATGTTCGAATAGGGTCACCACCAGTAATGTTAGAGTAAGGTCACCACCAGTAATGTTAGGGTCGGGTCACCACCAGTAATGTTAGAGTAGTGTCACCACCAGTAATGTTAGGGTCGGGTCACCACTGGTAATGTTAGCTTAGTATCACCACCGGTAATGTTAGAGTTGGGTCACCACCAGTAATGTTAAAGTAGGGTCACCACCGGTAATGTTAGAGAAGGATCACCATCGGTAATATTAGTTTAGGGTCACCAGCCATACTGTTAGAGTAGGGTCACCACCGGTAATGTTAGATTAGGGTCACCAACAGTAATGTTAGATTAGTGTCACCACCAGTAATGTTAGAGTAGTGTCACCACCAGTAATGTTCGAGTAAGGTCACCACCAGTAATGTTCGAGTAAGGTCACCACCAGTAATGTTAGAGAAGTGTCACCACTGGTAATGTTGGAGGAATGTCACCACCAGTAATGTTGGAGTAAGGTCACCACCGGTAATATTAGAGTGGGGTCACCACCAGTAATGTTAGAGTAGGGTCACCACCGGTAATGTTAGATTAGGGTCATCATCGGTAATGTTAGTTTAGGTTCACCAGCCATACTGTTAGCCAAGGGTCACGACCAGTATTGTTCGAGTAAGGTCACCACCAGTAATGTTAGAGTAGGGGCACCACCAGTAATGTTAGAATAGGATCACCATTAGTAATGTTAGAGTAGGGTCAACACCATTAATGTTGGAGGAATGTCACCACCAGTGATGTTGGAGTAGGGTCACCACCGGTAATATTAGAGTTGGGTCACCACCAGTAATGTTAGTGTAGGGTCACCACCGGTAATGTTAGATTAGGGTCACCATCGGTAATGTTAGTTTAGGGTCACCAGCCATACTGTTAGAATAGGGTCACCACCAGTAATGCTAGAGTAGGGGCACCATCAGTAATGTTAGAATAGGGTCACCACGAGTAAGATTAGAGTAGTGTCACCACCAGTAATGTTAGAGAAGTGTCACCACTGTTAATGTTAGAGTAGTGTCACCACCAGTAATGTTAGGTTCGGGTCACCACCGGTAATATTAGAGTAGGATCATCACCAGTAATGTTAGATTAGGGTCACCACCAGTAATGTTAGAGGAATGTCACCATCAGTAATGTTTGAGTAGTGTCACCACCGGTAATGTTAGAGTTGGGTCACCATTATTAATGTTAGAATAGGGTCACTATCAGTAATGTTAGAGTAGGGTCACCACCATTAATGTTAGGATAGGATCACCAACAGTAATGTTAGACTAGTGTCACCACTAGTAATGTTAGGGTCAGATCACCTCTATTAATGTTAGAGTAAGGTCACCACCAGTGATGTTAGAGTAGGGGCACCACCAGTAATGTTAGAATAGGATCACCACCAGTAGTGTTAGAGTAAGGTCACCGCCAGTAAGGTTAGAGTAGTGTCACCACCGGTAATGTTGGAGTAGGGTCATCACCGGTAATATTAGAGTCGGGTCACCACCAGTAATGTTAGAGTAGGTTCACCACCGGTAATGTTAGATTAGGGTCACCATCGGTAATGTTAGTTTAGGGTCACCAGCCATACTGTTAGAATAGGTCACTACCAGTAATGTTAGAGTCGGGTCATCACCAGTAAGGTTAGAGTAAGGTCACCACTAGTAATGTTAGAGTAGGGGCACCACCAGTAATGTTAGAATAGGGTCACCACCAGTAATGTTAGAGTAAGGTCACCACCAGTAATGTTAGATTAGGGTCACCACGAGTCATGTTAGAGTAGGGTCACCACCAGTAATGTTAGAGAAATGTCATCACCAGTAATGTTGGAGTAGTGTCACCACCGGTAATGTTAGACTAGGGTCACCACCGGTAATGTCAGAGTAGGGTCACCACCAGTAATGTTAGAGTAGTGTCACCAGCGGTAATGTTAGAGTTGGGTCACCACTATTAATGTTAGAATAGGGTCACTATCAGTAATGTTAGACTCGTGTCACCACCATTAATGTTAGGGTAGGATCACCAACAGTAATGTTAGACTCGTGTCACCACTAGTAATGTTAGAGTAGGGTCAACACCATTAATGTTAGAGGAATGTCACCACCAGTAATGTTGGAGTAGTGTCACCACCAGTAATGTTAGAGTCGGGTCACCACCGATAATGTTTGTGTAGTGTCACCACCAGTAATGTTAGAGTGGTGTCACCACCAGTAATGTTAGCTTAGTGTCACCACCGGTAATATTAGAGTAGGGTCACCACCAGTAATGTTAAAGTAGTGTCACCACCGGTAATGTTAGGGTTGGGTCACCACTATTAATGTTAGAATAGGGTCACTATCAGTAATGTTAGAGTCGGGTCACACCATTAATGTTAGGGTAGGATCACCAACAGTAATGTTATGCTAGTGTCACCACTAGTAATGCTGGAGTAGGGTCAACACCATTAATGTTAGAGGAATGTCACCACCAGTAATGTTGAAGTATTGTCACCACCAGTAATGTTAGAGTAGGGTCACCACCAGTAATGTTAGAGTAGGGTCACCAGCGGTAATGTTAGAGTCGGGTCACCACCGGTAATGTTTGTGTCGTGTCACCACCAGTAATGTTAGAGTAGGGTCACCACCAGTAATGTTAGAGTGGTGTCACCACCAGTAATGTTAGAGTAGGGTCACCACCAGTAATGTTAAAGTAGGGTCACCACCGTTAATGTTAGAGAAGGATCACCATCGGTAATATTAGTTTAGGGTCACCAGCCATTCTGTTAGAGTAGGGTCACCACCGGTAATATTAGAGGTGGGTCACCACTAGTAATGTTAGATTAGTGTCACCACCAGTAATGTTAGAGTAGGGTCACCACCAGTAATGTTAGCTTTGTGTTGGTGAGAGGGGAGCGGCCTATCAAAAGCCCAGCGGGAGATCGAGAGCCAGCGGCAGTTGGTGAGAGGGGAACGACCTATCTAAAGCCCAGCGGGAGATCGAGAGCCAGCGGCAGTTGGTGAGAGGGGAACGACCTATCTAAAGCCCAGCGGGAGATCGAGAGCCAGCGGCAGTTGGTGAGAGGGGAACGACCTATCTAAAGCCCAGCGGGAGATCGAGAGCCAGCGGCAGTTGGTGAGAGGGGAACGACCTATCTAAAGCCCAGCGGGAGATTGAGAGCCAGCAGCAGTTGGTGAGAGGTGGGAGCAGTGTCGGAGCGGCCTATAAAGGCCCAGCGGGAGCTCGAGGGTCAGCGGCAGTTGGCGAGAGGTGGGAGCAGCGTCGGAGCGACCTATAAAGGCCCAGCGGGAGATCGAGAGCCAGCGGCAGTTGGTGAGAGGGGAGCGACCTATAAAAGACCCAGCGGGAGATCGAGAGCCAGCGGCAGTTGGTGAGAGGGGAGCGACCTATAAAAGACCCAGCGGGAGATCGAGAGCCAGCGGCAGTTGGTGAGAGGGGAGCGACCTATAAAAGACCCAGCGGGAGATCGAGAGCCAGCGGCAGTTGGTGAGAGGGGAGCGACCTATAAAAGACCCAGCGGGAGATCGAGAGCCAGCGGCAGTTGGTGAGAGGGGAGCGACCTATAAAAGACGTACCGGTGCAGCTACAGCGGGAGAGAAAGCAAAATAGAAGTAGAAAGTAATCAAAAAGTGACGTCACAGCCAATGGGGTAAGTGATTGGCTGGTGATTGGTGAGTAGCTTTTCTTTTATTTTTTATATCAGTAAGTGAACTGTAACATTGTTATTATTAATTTAAGGGTATCTAAGGGTTAAGACATGGCAGGAGAGCTCGGTCACGTGATATGCTCCTCCTGTACCATGTGGGAACTCGGGGACAATTCCGGTGTCCCTGGGCGCTACGTGTGTGGGAAGTGTATCCGCCTCGAGCTCTTGACGGTCCGCGTTGCGGAATTGGAGCTGAGGGTGGATTCACTCTGGAGCATCCACGATGCTGAGAATGACGTGAGTATCACGTGTAGTGAGTTGGTCTTACCGCAGGAGAAGGGTCCACAGCCAGATAGGGAATGGAAGACCAGCAGGAAGAGCAGTGCAAGAAAGATAGTGCAGGGGTCCCCTGTGGTCATCCCCCTGCAAAACAGATACACTGCTTTGAGTACTGTTGGGGAGGATGACTCATCAGGGGAGGGCAGCAGCAGCCAAGTTCATGGCACCGTAGGTGGCTCTGCTGCAAAGGAGGGCAGGAAAAAGATTGGGAGCGCGATAGTGATAGGGGATTCGATGGTGAGGGGAATAGATAGGCGTTTCTGCGGCCGCAACCGAGACTCCAGGATGGTATGTTGCCTCCCTGGTGCAAGGGTCGAGGATGTCTCGGAGCGGGTGCAGGACATTCTGAAATGGGAGGGAGAACAGCCAGTTGTCGTGGTGCACATTGGTACCAACGACATAGGTAAAAAAAGGGATGAGGTCCTACGAAAAGAATTTAAGGAGCTAGGAGCTAAATTAAAAAGTAGGACCTCAAAAGTAGTAATCTCGGGATTGCTACCAGTGCCACGTGCTAGTCAGAGTAGGAATCGCAGGATAGCGCAGATGAATACATGGCTTGAACAGTGGTGCAGCAGGGAGGGATTCAAATTCCTGGGGCATTGGAACCGGTTCTGGGGGAGGTGGGACCAGTACAAACCGGACGGTCTGCACCTGGGCAGCACCGGAACCAATGTCCTAGGGGGAGTGTTTGCTAGTGCTGTTGGGGAGGAGTTAAACTAATATTGCAGGGGGATGGGAACCTATGCAGGGAGACAGAGGGAGACAAAAATTAGGCAAAAGCAAAAGACAGAAAGGAGATGAGGAAAAGTGGAGGGCAGAGAAACCCAAGGCAAAGAACAAAAAGGGCCACTGTACAGCAAAATTCTAAAAGGACAAAGGGTGTTAAAAAAGCAAGCCTGAAGGCTTTGTGTCTTAATGCAAGGAGTATCCGCAATAAGGTGGATGAATTAACTGTGCAAATAGATGTTAACAAATATGATGTGATTGGGATTACGGAGACGTGGCTCCAGGATGATCAGGGCTGGGAACTCAACATCCAGGGGTATTCAACATTCAGGAAGGATAGAATAAAAGGAAAAGGAGGTGGGGTAGCATTGCTGGTTAAAGAGGAGATTAATGCAATAGTTAGAAAAGACATTAGCTTGGATGATGTGGAATCTATATGGGTAGAGCTGCAGAACACTAAAGGGCAAAAATCGTAAGTGGGAGTTGTGTACAGACCTCCAAACAGTAGTAGTGATGTTGGGGAGGGCATCAAACAGGAAATTAGGAGTGCATGCAATAAAGGTGCAGCAGTTATAATGGGTGACTTTAATATGCACATAGATTGGGCGAGCCAAACTGGAAGCAATACGGTGGAGGAGGATTTCCTGGAGTGCATAAGGGATGGTTTTCTAGACCAATATGTCGAGGAACCAACTAGGGGGGAGGCCATCTTAGACTGGGTGTTATGTAATGAGAGAAGATTAATTAGCAATTTCATTGTGCGAGGCCCCTTGGGGAAGAGTGACCATAATATGGTGGAATTCTGCATTAGGATGGAGAATGAAACAGTTAATTCAAAGATCATGGTCCAGAACTTAAAGAAGGGTAACTTTGAAGGTATGAGGCGTGAATTGGCTAGGATAGATTGGCGAATGATACTTAAGGGGTTGACTGTGGATGGGCAATGGCAGACATTTAGAGACTGCATGGATGAATTACAACAATTGTACATTCCTGTCTGGCGTAAAAAGAAAAAAGGGAAGGTAGCTCAACCGTGGCTATCTAGGGAAATCAGGGATAGTATTAAAGCCAAGGAAATGGCATACAAATTGGCCAGAAATAGCAGTGAACCTGGTGACTAGGGAGAAATTTAAAACTCAGCAGAGGAGGACAAAGGGTTTGATTAGGGCAGGGAAAATGGAGTACGAGAAGAAGCTTGCAGGGAACATTAAGGCGGATTGCAAAAGTTTCTATAGGTATGTAAAGAGAAAAACGTAGGTCCCCTGCAGTCAGAATCAGGGGAAGTCATGACGGGGAACAAAGAAATGGCAGACCAATTGAACAAGTACTTTGGTTCAGTATTCACTAAGGAGGACACAAGCAACCTTCCGGATATAAAAGGGGTCAGAGGGTCTAATAAGGAGGAGGAACTGAGGGAAATCTTTATTAGTCGGGAAATTGTGTTGGGGAAATTGATGGGATTGAAGGCCGATAAATCCCCAGGGCCTGATGGATTGCATCCCAGAGTACTTCAGGAGGTGGCCTTGGAAATAGCGGATGCATTGACAGTCATTTTCCAACATTCCATTGACTCTGGATCAGTTCCTATCGAGTGGAGGGTAGCCAATGTAACCCCACTTTTTAAAAAAGGAGGGAGAGAGAAAGCAGGGAATTATAGACCGGTCAGCCTGACCTCAGTAGTGGGTAAAATGATGGAATCAATTATTAAAGATGTGATAGCAGCGCATTTGGAAAATGGTGACATGACAGGTCCAAGTCAGCATGGATTTGTGAAAGGGAGATCATGCTTGACAAATCTTCTGGAATTTTTTGAGGATGTTTCCAATAAAGTGGAAAAAGGAGTACCAGTTGATGTGGTATATTTGGACTTTCAGAAGGCTTTCGACAAGGACCCACACAGGAGATTAATGTGCAAAGTTAAAGCACATGGGATTGGGGGTAGTGTGCTGACGTGGATTGAGAACTGGTTGTCAGACAGGAAGCAAAGAGTAGGAGTAAATGGGTACTTTTCGGAATGGCAGGCAGTGACTAGTGGGGTACCGCAGGGTTCTGTGCTGCGGCCCCAGCTGTTTACATTGTACATTAATGATTTAGACGAGGGGATTAAATGTAGTATCTCCAAATTTGCGGATGACACTAAGTTGGGTGGCAGTGTGAGCTGCGAGGAGGATGCTATGAGGCTGCAGAGTGACTTGGATAGGTTAGGTGAGTGGGCAAATGCGTGGCAGATGAAGTATAATGTGGATAAATGTGAGGTTATCCATTTTGGTGGTAAAAACAGAGAGACAGACTATTATCTGAATGGTGACAGATTAGGAAAAGGGAAGGTGCAACGAGACCTGGGTGTCATGGTACATCAGTCATTGAAGGTTGGCATGCAGGTACAGCAGGCGGTTAAGAGGGCAAATGGCATGTTGGCCTTCATAGCGAGGGGATTTGAGTACAGGGGCAGGGAGGTGTTACTACAGTTGTACAGGGCCTTGGTGAGGCCACACCTGGAGTATTGTGTACAGTTTTGGTCTCCTAACTTGAGGAAGGACATTCTTGCTATTGAGGGAGTGCAGCGAAGATTCACCAGACTGATTCCCGGGATGGTGGGACTGACCTATCAAGAAAGACTGGATCAACTGGGCTTGCATTCACTGGAGTTCAGAAGAGTGAGAGGGGACCTCATAGAAACGTTTAAAATTCTGACGGGTTTGGACAGGTTAGATGCAGGAAGAATGTTCCCAATGTTGGGGAAGTCCAGAACCAGGGGTCACAGTCTAAGGATAAGGGGTAAGCCATTTAGGACCGAGATAAGGAGAAACTTCTTCACCCAGAGAGTGGTGAACCTGTGGAATTCTCTACCACAGAAAGTAGTTGAGGCCAATTCACTAAATATATTCAAATGGGAGTTAGATGAAGTCCTTAATACTCGGGGGATCAAGGGGTATGGCGTGAAAGCAGGATGGGGGTACTGAAGTTTCATGTTCAGCCATGAACTCATTGAATGGCGGTGCAGGCTAGAAGTGCTGAATGGCCTGCTCCTGCACCTATTTTCTATGTTTCTATGTCACCACCGGTAATGTTAGAGTAGGGTCACCACCGGTAATATTAGAGTAGGGTCACCACCAGTAATATTAGAGTAGTGTCACCACGGTAATGTTAGAGTAGGCTCACCACCAGTAATGTTCGAGTCAGGTCACCACCAGTAATGTTAGAGTAAGGTCACCACCAGTAATGTTAGAGTAAGGTCACCGCCAGTAATGTTAGAATAGGGTCACCACCAGTAATGTTAGAGTAGTGTCACCACCAGTAATGTTAGAGTAAGGTCACCACCAGTAATGTTAGAGTAGGGGCACCACCAGTAATGTTAGAATAGGGTCACCACCAGTAATGTTAGAGTAGTGTCACCACCAGTAATGTTAGAGTAGGGTCACCACCGGTAATGTTAGATTAGGGTCACCATCGGTAATGTTAGAATAGGGTCACCACCAGTAATGTTAGAGTAAGGTCACCACCAGTAATGTTAGAGTAGGGTCACCACCAGTAATGTTAGAGTAAGGTCACCACCAGTAATGTTAGAGTAGGGGCACCACCAGTAATGTTAGAATAGGGTCACCACCAGTAAGATTAGAGTAGTGTCACCACCAGTAATGTTAGAGAAGTGTCACCACCGGTAATGTTAGAGTAGTGTCACCACCGGTAATGTTAGGGTCGGGTCACCTCTATAAATGTTAGAGTAGGGTCACTATCAGTAATGTTAGAGTAGGGTCACCACCATTAATGTTAGGGTAGGGTCAACACCATTAATGTTAGAGGACTGTCACCACCAGTAATGTTGGAGTAGTGTCACCACCAGTAATGTTAGAGTAGAGTCACCACCAGTAATGTTAGAGTGGTGTCACCACCAGTAATGTTAGCTTAGTGTCACCACCGGTAATGTTCGAGTAGGGTCACCACCAGTAATGTTAGAGTGGTGTCACCACCAGTAATGTTGGAGTAGTGTCACCGCCAGTAATGTTAGAGAAGTGTCACCACCGGTAATGTTAGAGGAATGTCACCACCGGTAATATTAGAGTAGGGTCACCACCAGCAATGTTAAAGTAAGGTCACCACCAGTAATGTTAGAGTCGGGTCACTATCAATAATGTTAGAGTAGGGTCACCACGATTAATGTTAGGGTAGGATCACCACCAGTAATGTTAGACCAGGGTCACCACTAGTAATGCTGGAGTAGGGTCAACACCATTAATGTTAGAGGAATGTCACCACCAGTAATGTGGAGTAGTGTCACCACCAATAATGTTAGAATAGGGTCACCACCAGTAATGTCAGAGTAGGATCACCACCAGTAATGTTAGAGTGGTGTCACCAGCGGTAATGTTCGGGTCGGGTCACCACTATTAATGTTTAGAAGGGTCACCACCAGTAATGTTAGCTTAGTGTCACCACCGGTAATGTTAGAGTAGGGTCACCACCAGTAATGTTAGAGTAGTGTCGCCAGCGGTAATGTAAGAGTGGTGTCACCAGCGGTAATGTTCGGGTCGGGTCACCACTATTAATGTTAGAATAGGGTCACCACCAGTAATGTTAGAGTAGGTTCACCACCATTAATATTAGAGTAGTGTCACCACCAGTAATGTTCGAGTAGGGTCACCACCATTAATATTAGAGTAGTGTCACCATCGGTAATGTTAGAGTAGGGTCACCACCATTAATATTAGAGTAGTGTCACCACCAGTAATGTTAAAGTAGGGTCACCACCGGTAATGTTAGAGAAGGATCACCATCGGTAATATTAGTTCAGGGTCACCAGCTATACTGTTAGAGTAGGGTCTCCACCGGTAATATTAGAGTAGGGTCACCATCAGTAATGTTAGATTAGTGTCACCACCAGTATTGTTAGAGTAGTGTCACCACCTGTAATGTTAGAGGAATGTCACCACCGGTAATGTTGGATGAGTGTCACCACTGGTAATGTTAGAGGAATGTCACCACCAGTAATGTTGGAGTAGTGTCACCACCGGTAATGTTAGAGTAGGATCACCACCAGTAATGTTAGATTAGTGTCACCAGCGGTAATGTTAGAGTAGTTTCACCACCAGTAATGTTAGTGTAGGGTCACCACCAGTAATGTTAGAGCACTGTCACCAACATTTATCACCATAGTACAAAACAACATTGTAACTATCTCATGCATGAGGGAAGGTTTCAGGCATTATTATGAGTCATCAAGAACCTTACTCAGTATGCCTGTGGGATGATCCCTTCAGGGATCACAGTGAATGTGCAGGGCACTTTCCAACTGGGACGAGTTTCTGTTCATTAATTTGAAATGATGGAGTTTGATGAACAGAGTTGTACAATTTCACCTTTGTAGTCCCAGGTGCACTGATGTGGAAAGTCTTGCATTGTTGGTTAAGTGACTGTTGCTGACACAACTTGCCGTGTGATTAAATGTCTCACCGGGGCATGGAATACCCTATAAAGGGGAGTGTTTATGGATTGCAGGTACACTCTGACACTAACCGCATACCCGGACACCAGTCACATATTCTTCCACAAAATGGCACTGCCAACAACTGAACTGATCAGCCTCATTTACTACCATGCTCTCGCAGCCTTTGGCATTCCAGGTAAGTCAATGTAACTTCGAGTCTAATCATCATCTTCATCATAGGCAGTCCCTCGGTGTCGAGGAAGACTTGCTTCCACTCTTAACATGAGTTCTTAGCTGGCTGTGCAGTCCAATATGGGAACCACAATCTCTGTCACAGGTGGGACAGATAGTCATTGAGGAAAGGAATGGGTGGGACTGGTTTGCCGCACACTCTTTCCGCTGCCTGCGCTTGATTTCTGCATTCTCTCGGCAATGAGACTCGAGGTGCTCAGCGCCCTCCCAGATGCTCTTCCTCCACTTGGGCGGTCTTTGGCCAGAGATTCCCAGGTGTCGGTGGGGATGCCACACTTTATCAGGGAGGCTTTGAAGGTATCCTTGTAAGGTTTCCTCTGCTCACCTTTGATTCATTTGCCGTGAAGGAGTTCCGAGTAGAACGTTTGCTTTGGGAGTCTCGTTTCTGACATGCAGACTATGTGGCCTGCCCAGCAGAGCTGATCAAGTGTGGTCAGTGCTTCAATGCTGGGGTCGTTGGCCTGGTCGAGGACACTAATGTTGGTGTCTCTGTCCTCCCAGGGGATTTGTAGGATCTTGCGGAGACATCATTGGTGGTATTTCTCCTGTGACTTGAGGTGACTATCTTACTGATGATCATTATGTGACAGATTACGAACATGTCCCCAGAGCAGAGCCACTGATCCAGCGGGATAATTCGCTGAATATCAACGGGAGTCCCATTAGTCTGCATGGCCACTGAGGCTCTGTTTTGTCGGTTAGATCATGGGCACCGGGTGCTCAACCTTCCTCCCTGTGCTGAGGGAGGGCAAGGTTGACTCCCCGGGCCCTCCAACAGTTCATAGATCACTAAAGCATGTGTTACTCAGTGTGGAGGCTGATCGCCTCCATTGTGCCTTCGCTCCCCGTCAATTTTAAGTTGATAATTCCTCGGGCTGCAGGCACCCGCACCCAGCAGGAGACTCTGATGATATTTTCAGCAATAATTGCTGTTCAGGGAGCTGCTCCACTCCGCTCTGTTGCAAAGAAATTTTGCGGCTGCACCAGCTGCCCGCTCATTTACCGAGCAGCTCCCTCGGGGCGATTGTAAATAGAAAAAGCCTGGAGTTTTGACCTAAAGTCAATGACGTTTTCTCAACTGAATGTTTCGTTAGAATTCATAGCTTTTAATAATTGCTGTGTGAATTTATATTGAATATTTGGCGATGTCTGTCTGGAAGACCGCAGAATTTTCAATCCCTCTATATTGAGTACATAAAAAGATAAGAATTAGGAGCTGGTGTCGGCCATTCCGCCCTTCGAGCCTGCTCCGCCACTCAATAAGGTCGTGGTTGATCGGAACTTGGCCTCAACAGGAAAGATGCGATTGCACTCGAGTGTAGAGGAGAGTTACGAGGATGTTGCCAGAACTGGACAATCTTACCTATGAGGGAAGGTTGGAAATACTGGGATGGTTTTCTTTGGAATAGCAGAGGTTGAGGGGAGATTTAATTGAGGTGTATATGATTATGAGGGGCCTAGATAGGGTGGATAGGAAGGACATGTTTTGGGTGTTGGGGTGTATCTATGGGACAATTGAGTATAAAACGAGGTGTACTGTTTTGTCCTTGTACATGACCTTACAGGCCGCACTTGGAATACTATGTCCAGTTTTGGTCTCCTCACACGGTGGGTGATATTGAGGCTCTGGATAGGGTGCAGGAGAGGTCCACTGGACTAATTCCAAGTCTAAAGCCTCTTAGTTATCAAGAGAGGCTAAAAGAGTTGGCCTCTTTACATTCGAGTGGCGTAGACCTAGCGGGGATATGATTGTGGTTGATAAGATAATGAAGGAAATAGACAGTGTTCCAGCTGACAGTTTATTTCAATTAAATAGGTTAGGCAGGACTAGGGGCACAAATGTAAGTTGTACAAGACTCGATCTAGGTTAGATGTCAGGAGGTGGTTCTTTCCCCAGAGAACAGCAGACCTCGGGAACAAGCTGTCGTTTCATGTGGTGGATGCAGACCCACTGAATTCCTTCAGGCGAAAGCTGGGTTTGTTTTTGTCTCCGGTGGAGATCACCTCTTACAGAAGGTAGGTACTGCAGGGAATGTAATGGCCAGCATGACCTCCTGGACTGGTTTCGATCTCCGAGATGGGTCGGAGAGGAATTTCCCAGATGTTTTCCCAAATGGGCCTGGGTTTTTTATCTGTTTTTTTGCCTCACGCAGGAGATCACATGGTTTGGGGTGGGGTGGAGTGGACATGTTGTGATACACAGGGTATCTGGATTGTGTGGAGCAGGCTGGATGGACCACACAGTCTTTAACTGACCGTCATTGTTCGTATCTTTGTATGTTCGTATTTCCTTTAGCAGAGAGGTCAATCACCAGGGCACACAGATTAAAACCAGATAGGAGAGGGGGTGAGGGAAAAAAATCACAGAGGGTGGTGGAGGGTGTGGAACTCACTGCCTGAAAGGGTGGTCAAGGCAGAAATCCTCATCTCTTTTAAGAAGTAATTGGACGTGCCCTTGAACAGCCGTGACCTACAGGGCTACGGAGCTGGTGCTGGAAGGTGGGATTAGGTTGGGTAGCTCTTTTTCGACCGACAGGGACACGATGGGCTGAATGGCCTCCTTCTGTCTTGTAATTTTTCCATGATTCTATGATTCCACATTCCTGCCTGTTCCCCATAACCCTTGCCTCCCCTATAGTTCAAGAATGTGTCCATCTTTCCCTTCAATATATTCAGCGACCCAGCCTCCACAGCTCTCTGGGCAGAGAATCCCAAACAATCATGACCCACTTAGAGGAGAAAATCCTCCTCATCTCCATTTCAAATGAGTGACCTCTAAACCTGAAACTATACACCCTAGTTCTAGATTGAACCTCGATGGGAACACCCTATCTGCATCTACCCTCTCAAGCCCCCTCAGTATCTTGTACGTTTCAATAAGATCACCTCTCATTCTTCTAAACTCCAATGAGTGCTCAATGTTTTCTTAAAAATAACTCTTCATTTGCGCTGGCCCATAGAGTAAAACAATCTGTGTGCATGAGCCTAAGTTGCAGCACATGTGAACATTGCCCCCACAATATTCAACTGAGTGTCACTGTTACTGACCGCTACAAAATGCGGTGGTACAGAGGGACCTGGGGGTCCTTGTACATGAAATGCATAAAGTTAGTATGCAGGTACAGCAAGTAATCAGCAAATGGAATGTTGGCCTTTATTGCAAGGGGGATAGATTATAAAAGCAGAGAAGTCCTGCTACAACTGTACAGGATATTGGTGAGGCCACACCTGGAGTACTGCATATTGTTTTGGTCTCCTTATTTAAGGAAGGGTATACTTGCATTGGAGGCTGTTCAGAGAAGGTTCACTAGGTTGATTCCTGAGATCAAGGGGTTGTCATTATGGAGAAGGGTTGAGCAGGTTGGGGGCCTATTCTCATTGGTGTTTTGAAGAATGAGAGGTGATCCTATTAAACTATGTAAGATTCTGAGGGGGCTTGACAGGTTGATGCAAAGAGGATCTTTCCCCTCGTGGGGGAATCTAGAACTAGGGGACATCGTCTCAGAATAAGTAGTCACCCACTTAAAACTGAGAGGAGGAGGAATTTCTTCTTTCAGATGGTCGTGGATATTTGGAATTCTCTCCCCCAGATAACTGTGGAGGCTGGGTCATTGAATATATTTAAGGTGGAGATCAACAGATTGTTGAAAGATAAGGGAGTGAAGGGTATGGGGAGCGGGCGGGGATGTAGAGCTGAGTCCACGATCAGATCAGCCATGATCTTATTGAATGGCAGAGCAGGCTCGAGGGGCCAAGTGGATGACTCCAGCTCCTATTTCTGACGTTCTTCTTCTTTTCCATACAGCGAACCTGATGACAATGGTGATTCTCGCCAGAGGCAGATGTGGCCTTTCCAGTGGCACCTCCGTCTACATGGTTGCCATGGCAGCAGCAGATCTACTGGTCATAACCATCAATGTAATGCTGTACCGCGTTTTTACATATCACTTTCCCTATTCATTCCTCGGCTACACCGCTGTCTGTAGGTCCCTTATATACCTCAATACTGCTGCCCTTGACATGTCGGTATGGTTTACTGTCTCCTTCACATGTGACCGTTTTGTATCCATCTGCTGTGAGAAGTTCAAAGCGAAATACTGCACAGTGAGCAGTGCAGCCGCGATTATAACAACGCTCTCTGTCCTGCTCTGTTTGGACAATATCCCCTTTTGGTATGCATACGAAACTGAACGAATAGTTCACAATATTCACTGGGGGTGCCGCGCGAAGATTGGATTTTTCACTTCGGCTGCAGGCACAGCGTACGCCTGGTTAGAAACTGCCCTATCTCCAGGAATTCCCTTCGCTGTGATATTACTGTGTAACGGTTTGACAGTCAGACGTATTCTAGTGGCCAGCAGAGCCCGCAGGGGACTCCGGGGTCAGGCCAGTGAGAGTCAGAGCGATCCAGAGATGGCGAACCGGAGGAAATCCATCATTTTACTGTTCACTGTATCGGGTAGTTTTATACTGTTGTGGGTGACAGCTGCCGTTAGTTATTTAACAAGCTCCCTGGTCGTTTATGCCTTAAGCGATTATACATCTCCGGCATACATCGCCTCTGTAACCGGCTTCATGCTCATGTATTTGAGTTCCTGTACAAACACATGTATCTATGCAGCGACACAAACTAAATTCAGGGAGGAGTTGGTGAAGATGGTGAAGAATCCTTGTACATCGATTCTGACATTGGTTAAAAAAATTTGACGATCAAACCAGAGCTTCCTGTCCTCATTAAAGCTCGATTACAGATTATGTTCCGCTGCAGAATGGCAACTTGCAGTTGAAATGAAAATGTAATTATCGTTGTGAAAGTGAACAGGTATCAGAAAACATTTCTTCCATTTTGTCTCCGCTGCTTTCCCTGGGTGAACATAATCAATTCCTCCCAAATCAGTGCCCATCCCATCTCGAGATTCAAAGAGAACATGTCATAAGAACATCAGAACATAAGAAACAGGAACAGGAGTAGGTCATACGGCCCCTCGAGCCTGTTCTGTCATTTAACATGATCATGGCTGATCTGGTCATGGACTCAGCTCCACTTCCCTGCACACTCCCCATAACCACTTATTCCCTTATCAGTTAAGAAACTGTTATTCTCTGTCTTAAAATTATTCAATGTCCCAGCTTCCACAGCTCTCTGAGGCAACGAATTCCACAGGTTTACAACCCTCACAGAAGAAAGTTCTCCTCATCTCAGTTTTAAATGGGCGGCCCCTTATTCTAAGATTTTGCCCTCTAGTTCTAGTCTCCCCCACCAGTGGAAACATCCTCTCTGCATCCACCTTGTCAAGCCCCTCATAATTTAATACGTTTCGATAAGATTACCTCTCATTCTTCTGAATTCCAATGAGTAGAGGCCCAACCTACTCAACCTTTCCTCATCGGTCTATCCCCTCATCTCTGGAATCAATCGAGTGAACCTTCTCTGAACTGCCTCCAAAGCAAGTATATCCTTTCGTAAAGATGGAAACCAAAACTGCACACAGTATTCCAGGTGTGGCCTCACCAATACCCTGTACAGCTGTAACAAGACTTCCCTGCTTTTATACTCCATCCCCTTTGCAATAAATGCCAAGATTCCATTGGCCTTCCTGATCACTTGATATACCTGCCTTTTGTGTTTCATGCACAAGTACCCCCAGGTCACGCTGTACTGCAGCACTTTGCAATTTTTCTCCATTTAAATAATAACTTGCTCTTTGATGGGATTTTTGCCAAAGTGCATGACCTCACATTTTCCAACATTGTACTCCATCTGCCAAATTTTTGCCCACTCACTTAGCCTGTCTTTGTCCATTGCAGATTTTGTGTGTCCTCCTCACACATTGCTTTTTCTCCCATCTTTGTATCATCGGTATTGTGTTCCTAACACAGATGAGGCTGCACACTGGGAGGTTAAAGTAACAGTGACCTCAGTCTTTAATAAGACAATCCAGAGTGAGGAACAGCCCTTAGGTGCCGGCTTATATACAGTGCTCTCAAGGGATGCTCGGATCCCTTCAGGGGATGCGATCACTGGTGGCGGAACGTGGGACTGCATGCTTTACAGATACACAACATCACTCCCCCCACAAAGTCAAAATGAAAACTATTTACAAGATGAGGCGGTCGGGAACCTTTCTTTCCCTGGTGGACTGCCTCGGTACAAATGTCTGTTCTGGTGTTTTGGCTCTGCCCTCGCTGGGCTGGCGTGTTGTTGGCCCTGCAGGTCTGATAGGTGAGCCTGGCCTTGCTGGGCTGTTGGGCGTGATGGGTTCGATGTCCTGGTCCTGCGTGGTGTCGTTGATCCTTTGGGTGTGTGTTGTGGGTGCGAAAAAGGTGGTGTCTGCTGTGGCTTGTTCAGGGCTGTCTGTGAAACGCAGCCTCATTTGGTCCAAGTGCTTTCTGCAAATTTGTCCATCGTCTAGGTTGACTACAAACACCCTACTCCCTTCTTTAGCTATCACCGTGCCCGCGATCCACTTGGGACCATGTCCCAGTTTAGCACATACACAGGGTCATTCAGATCAATTTCATGTGACACGGTGGTGCGACCATCGTTTACATTTTGTTGCTGACGCCTGCTCTCTACCTGATCATGCAGGTTGGGGTGAACCAGCGAGAGTCTGGTTTTAAGTGCCCTTTTCACGAGTAGCTCAGCCAGGGGCACCCCTGTGAGCGAGTGGGGTCTCGTGCGGTAGCTGAGCAGTACTCGGGGCAGGCGGGTTTGGAGTGAGCCTTCTGTGACTTGTTTAAGGCTCTGTTTGATTGTTTGTACTGCCTGCTCTGCCTGCCCATTGGAGGCTGGTTTAAACGGGGCCGAGGTGGTCATGAATTCTTTAATTGCGGTACTGGTGAAACATGGCCCGTTGTCACTGACCAGTATGTCAGGCAGGTCGTGGGTAGCAAACATGGCCCTCAGGCTTTCAATGGTGGCGGTGGCGGTGCTTCCCAACATTATTTCACATTCAATCCATTTTGAAAAAGCACCCACCACCACCAGGAACATTTTACTGAGAAACGGGCCCGCATAGTCGACATTGATCCTCGACCATGGTCTGGAGGGCCAGGACCACGAACTTAGTGGTGCCTTGCTGGGCGCGTTGCTCAACTGAGCACATACGCTGCATTGCCGTACACAGGACTCTAAGTCAGAGTCGATACCGGGCCACCACACATGGAATCTGGCTATTGCTTTCATCATTACTATACCCGGGTGTGTGCTGTGGAGATCGGAGATGAACGTCTACCTGCCCTTTTTTGGTAGCACTACGCAGTTACCCAACAACAGGCAGACTGCCTGAATGGACAGCTCGTACTTTCGCCGCTGGAATGGCTTGATTGGCTCTTGCATTTCAATGGGATGCTGGCCCAGCTCCCATGCAGCACACAGTTTTTTACTAGGGACAGCACAGGATCTTGGCTGGTCCAAGTCCTAATCTGGCGGGCCGTGACAGGTGAATTATCAGTTTCAATTGCGTCCATGACCATCAATAAGTATGCAGACTGCGCCATTTCCACCCCCGTGGTGGGCAATGGTAGCCGACTGAGAGCATCAGCACAGTTCTCAGTGCCTGGCCTGTGGCGGATGGTATAGTTATACACTGAGAGCGTGAGTGCCCACCTTTTTATGCGGGCTGAGGCATTAGTATTTATCCCCTTGTTTTTAGCGAACAGGGATGTGAGAGGCTTGTGATCGGTTTCCAGCTCAAGTTTGAGGCCAAAGCAGCACTGATGCATTTTCTTTACCCCTTTACACACGCTAATGCCTCTTTCTCAATCATGCTGTAGGCCCTCTCGGCCTTAGACAAGCTCCTGGAAGCATAGGCGATAGGTTGCAACTTCCCCGCAACATTAGCTTGTTGTAATACACACCCGACTCCGTACGATGACGCGACACATGCTAGCACAAGTCTTTTGCACCGGTTGTACAATACCAGCAGTTTGTTGGAGCATAAAATGTTTCTGGCTTTCTCAAAAGCAATTACTTGTTTTTTTTCCCATACCCAGTTCTCGCCTTTGCGCACTAACACATATAGGGGTTCTAAATGGGTGCTTAACCCCGGTAGGAAGTTATCAAAATAGTTGTGGAGTCCCAGGAACGACCGCAGCTCTGTGTCATTCTGTGGCCTGTGTGGGGTCCTGATCTCCTCTGTCTTGGTGTCTGTTCACTGAATGCCGTCCACTACGATCTTTCTCCCCAAAAACTCCACTTCTGTTGCCATGAAGATGTATTTCGACCTCCTCAGCCACAGGCCGACGCGATCCAGTCACTGGAGAACCTCCTCCAGGTTTGTAGGTGTCAGTGTTGTCCCAACCCGTGACCAATATGTCCTGAAAGACCACGGTGTGTGGTACGACTTGAGTAGGCTCTCCGTGTTTCTCTGAAAGATCGCTGCAGCCGACCGAATTCCAAACAGGCATCTGTTGTAGATGAACAGTCCCTTGTGCGTGTTGATGCAGTTGAAGCCCTTCGAAGACTCCTCCAGCTCCTGCGTCATGTAGGCCGAAGTCAGGTCGAGCTTGGTGAACGTCTTGCCTCCTGCCAGCATTGCAAATAGGTCATCTGTCTTAGCTAGTGTGCATTGGTCCTGTAGCAAGAAACGATTAATAGTTACTTTATAAACGCCACAAATCCTGACCGTGCCATCACTTTTGAGTACTGGAATAATCAGGCTGGCCCACTCACTGAATTCCATTGGGGCGATGATGCCCTCGAGTTGCAGCCTGTCCATCTCTATTTCCACTCTCTCCCTCATCATATGAGGTACCGCCCGCGCCTTGGGGTGAATGGGCCGTGTCTCTGGGACCAAGTGGATCCGCACCTTCACCTCGGAAAAGTTTCAAATGCCTGGCTCAAAAAGGGAAGGAAATTTCTTAAGAAACTGGGTCGATGAGGCCTCATCGACATGTGATAGTTCTCGGTTGTCATCACAGTTCCAGCGGATTTTGCCCAGCCAGCTCTTTCCAAGCAGTGTGGGATAATCCAGTGTGGCAGTTCATGCACCGTGCCCTCATAGGTGACCTTGAACATGGCGCTGCCCAGGACAGTGTTAAGATCTTTGGTGTACTTTCTCAGTTTCGTGTGGATGGGGCTCAGGCCTGGTCTGAATGCCTTGTTGCACCACAGTCTCTCAAACATCATTTTGCTCATGATGGATTGGCTAGCACCAGTGTCCAGTTCCATGGCTACAGGTAAGCCATTCAATGTTACGTTTAGCATTATAGGTGGACATTTCATCGAAAATATGTGCACCCCATGTACTTCAGCATCTGCCTCCTCTCTCTGAGGCTCGAAATTGCTTTGATCCACAATGGACCGATCTTCCTCTGCCATGTGATGGTTAGCAGGTTTTGCAGAGCTTGCATCTCTTTTGCAAGCTCGTTGGAGGTGCCCCATTGTTCCACAGCTCTTGCAAACATACCCTTTGAAGTGGCATGAATAGGCTGAATGGAAGCCTCCACAACGCCAACAAGGTGTGAATTGCCTTGCATTCATCCTTTGTTGCGGACTCTGAGTCATCTGGGTCAACTAAAGCCTGCTGGCAGTTGCAGACTCATGGGTTCTGCCCTGTACATTACTGCTCGCAAACACAGTTCCAGTTAATTTATGAACATTGCTAGCACTTGTGTGCTGAGAGATTTGTTTAGTGTTATCACTGGTGGACATAAATGCCTGTGCTATCGCAATGGCCTTACTGAGGGTCGGTGTCTCTACAGTCAAAAGTTTTCATAGGATGGTCTCGTGGCCATTGCCCAGTACAAAAAAGTCTCTGAGCATTTGCTCCAGGTCGCCATCAAACTCACATTGTCCTGCAAGTTGCCTGAGCTCGGCGACGTAGCTCGCCAGTTCCTGACCTTCAGATCACTGGCATGTGTAGAACCGATACCTCGCCATCAGCACGCTCACCCTCGGATTAAAACGATCCCGAACCAGTGTACACAGCTCACATTCGACTTATCTGTGGGTTTCACCAGAGCCAGAAGATTCTTCATGAGGCTGTAGGTCAGTTCCCCACAAACCGTGAGGAGGACCGCTCTCCTTTTTGCAGCGCTTCCTTCTCCGTCCAACTCATTGGCTACAAAGTAATGGTCTAGCCGTTCGGCATAGGCTTCCCAGGCCTCACCCTCCGAGAACATCTCCAGGATGCTCACAGTTTGCTGCATCTTTGCGTTGGATTCGTATTCTCGTCGCCAGTTATTGTGTTCCTAACACAGATGAGGCTGCACACAGGGAGGTTAAATTAACAGTGACCTCAGTCTTTAATAAGATACTCCAGCGTGAGGAACAGGCCTTAGGGGCAGGCTTATATACAGTGCTCCGAGGGGATGCTGGGATCCCTTGGGACTTCAGGGGATGAGCTCCCTGGTGGCGGACCATGGAAGTGCATGCTTTACAGATACACAACAGTCTGCAAACTTGGCTACGTTACACACCGACCCTTCAAGTCGTTAATATAAATAGTTGGGGTCCCAGCATTGATCCCTGTGGCACCCAACTAGTTACTGATTGCCAACCCGAGAATGAACAATTTATCCCAACTCTCTGTTTTCTGTTCGTTTGCCAATCCTCTATCCATGCTGATATATTACTCCCAACCCCATGAACTTTTATCTTGTGCAGTAACCTTTTATGTGGCACCTTGTCAAATACCCTCTGGAAGTCCAAATACACAACATCCACTGGTTCCCCTTTATCCACCCTGTTCGTTACATCCTCAAAGGGTTACCCTCTTACTCTTAATATATTTATAGAACATTTTAGGGTTTTCCTTAATTTTACTGGCCAAGAATTTTTCGTGCTCTCTCTTTGCATTCCTAATATCCTTCTTAACTTTGTCTCTTAATTTTGTATATTCCTCTAAAGATTCTATAGTATTTAGCCATTGGTATATGACATACGCGTCCCTTTTTTCTTAATAATTCCCTGTAAGTCCCGAGACATCGAGGGGCCTCTAGAATTATTTTGCCCAGCCTTTTTCTTTCAGGGCACATGTTTGGCCTGAGCCTTCTGGATATCCTCCTTGAATGCCTCCCACTGTTCCGACACTGATTTACCCACAAGTAGCTGTTTCCGTCCACTATGGCCAAATCACCCTTGAACTTAGCAAAATTAGCTTTTCCCCAATTCAGGGTTTTTATTCCAGGCCTATTCTTGTCCTTATCCATAACCAACTTGAATCTGACTGAATTATGGTCACTGGCACCCAAATGCTCTCCCACTGATTCCCCTTCAACCTGCCCAGCTTCATTCCCCAAAACTAAAACCAAGACCGCCCCCTCTCGTGTTGGGCTTGCTACAAACTAACTTGCTCTTTGATTTTTTTCTGCCAACATTATACCCCATCTGTGAAATTTGTGTCCACTCACTTAGTCTGTCTCTGTCCTTTTTCAGATTTGTTGTGTCTTCCTCACTCATTGCTTTTCCTCCCATCTATTCAATCGGTTCTTTTGAGACAGCGGGAAAGATCATCGAGAATTGTCCATGTGTCATGCTGCTTCATGAAAGCGGTAATTAAAAAGTATGATTAGAAAGCAGCACCCAAACAGGGCCTTGAACCCTGAACCCTCAGATTAAAAGGTTTAATGCACTGCCGACTAAGCTGTCCGGGATGGCATTTTCTGACTTCCCACAGCGGCCTTCATTGGCTGACATGGAATATTATAACGGACACAGGTTGGAAATGCCACCTGTACAGCCCACTTTACTCAAACACCCAGATCGACTGCCTCACACAGACCTCGTTTCACAAATACTCTCCCTCCACCAACTGTACGATCTTCAACAGCAAATCTGATGTGAAAAAAGAATCCAAAATCTTGATTTAAAGACAAAGCCCAAACAGGGACTTGAATCCTGCACCCTCAGATTAAAAGTCTGATGCTTTACCGGCTGAGCTCTCCGGGCTTCTAGTACAGCAGTTCACACAGCGACCTTCAATGCCTAACATGCAATAATACACACACCACATTTTGACACTTGCTGTTTCCCGAAGGACTGAACAGGGGACCGAACCTTGCACCGTATTTATTGATGGCTTGGACGAAACAATCGGGTGATGTGTATCCAAGTTTGAACATGGCACCAAGTTCGGAAGGACAGTAAGTAGTGCAAATGCCAGCTGTAAATTACAGAGAGACATAGACAGAGTAAGTCACTGGGCAAAATTATATCAAATGCAGTTCATTGTGGGCAAGTGTGAGATTATTGAAACCGAGAAAGATAAATCGCAGCATTTTTTAAATGGTGTGAAGCCTAAATGGTCGGCGAGGTGAGCGGAGCAAAGAGATTTCGAAGTCCAAGTTCATAACTAAAAGCTAGTAGATATTTGCAACAAAAATGAAATTGATATGCTATGTTGACTTTTTTCTCTCAATTGCGCTGGAACAGAATGGGGAGGAAGTTATGTTTCAGCTGTATAGAATCGTGCTCACTCCTATCAGGTGTGCTATTTATTTTGGGAATCACATCTCACAAAGGATCCACTGGCCTGAAATGGCAGCAGTGATTCACTGAAATTGTGACGGGATTCAACAGGTTCAATTATGAGAATACAAAGGATACAGCAGGGTTGTATTCGCGTGTATAAAAGATTGAGTGGTGATCTTATCAAGCAGGTTAAAATGTTAAAACGATTTGATAGGGTACAAACGGAGAAACTATTTTCTCCTTTGGCAGAATCAAGAACAAGTGGACACAATCAAAAATAGATAAACGCCATTCAGGAGCGAAATTTGGAATCTTTGTTCACACAACGTGTATTGGAAATCTCGACACCTATTCTCATTGAGGCTTCCACAAAAACAAGGGGAAATTATCATAAAATGCAATCTCGGACATTGAGGGGTGAATTCATGAAGTGTTGTGTCATCTAATGGGTAGTCGGAAATTTGGAACTCAGTCCTCAAAACGATTCTGGAAACTCAGACACTTGAACCTTTCAGGGCTGAGAAAGATTCCGGCTTGATGTAGATTTACCAAATGTATTCAATCGTTTCTTTTGATACAGGAGGAAAGATCACAGAGAATTGTCCATGTCTCATGGTGCTTCCTGAAAGGTGGAATTGGAAATGATGATTTGAAAGCAGCGCCCAAACAGGGCCTTGATCCCTGAACCCCTCAGATTAAAAGTTTCAATGCTGTGACTAAGCTATCCGGGATGGCACGTTCTGACTTCCCACAGCGACCTTCATTGGCTGACATGGAATATTACAACCCACACAGGTTGGAAATCCCACCTGTACAGCCCATTTCTCTCAAACACCCACATCGACTGCCTCCCACAGGCCTCACTTCACAAATACCCTCGCTGCCCCTACTACACGATATTCAACAGCTGCATCTGATGTGAAAACAGAATGGAAAATCTGGACTTAAGCACAAAGCCCGAATAGGGACTTGACAGAGTAGCTAGAGGCCCCATCACGATCACTAATATTATTATCACTTGCTATAAATGCCTTTTTTAGTAATAAAATGCCAAATCTAAAATAAAAGTTAATATTAGTATAATTATTAAATATAAGTATAAATCTGAGTGGATCTATCTGTTAAAGACCTTTAAATAACTCACAAATTATAAGCCCTCATATTTTAGCAGCCTCGTCCCTTCCTCCGACATTGAAAATAGCGTCCGTAGTGCCCAGTCCTGTGAGGAAGGCCCGGGAAAAGCAATTATTCTCCAGCGCTGTTCTCGGCGAGCGATCAGCCCGGCGATGTGCCGAACTTTGGTCTGGGCGATGTGCGGGCGATCACCTCAGTGATCACCTCAACGATGTGAGCCGAAAGTTGGGGGGAGAATTTACCGGCGATGTTCCAGCCTAACTTTCCACTTTTCAGTAAAATGGGCGATAGCAGACTGTTTTGGGCGATATATGGACACTGGTGATTCTGTGATATGACAGATTAAAGGTCTGATGCTCGACCGACTGAGATATCCGGGCTCTTGGGAAAAAGGTAACACAACGGCCTTCACTGACTGACATGTCACATCACCTCGTTCACATCCTTCAGCACTGATCCCGTCTGAACAGTGCATTTCTCTCACATACCCGCACTTCACAAATACCCTCTGGTTACACATCCTCCTGCCACTGGAGACAGTTTCTCTCTATTTGCCCTGGGAGGACAGACACACCAACATTAGCGTCCTCGTCCAGGCCAACATCCTCAGCATTGAAGCACTGACCACACTTGATCAGCTCCGCTGGGCAGGCCACACAGTTCACATGCCAGACACGAGACTCCCAAAGCAAGCGCTCTACTCGGAACTCGTCCATGATAAACGAGCCAAAGGTGGGCATCAGAAACGTTACAAGGACACCCTCAAAACCTCCCTAATAAAGTGCGACTTCTCCACTGACACCTGGGAATCCCTGGCCAAACACCGCCCTAAGTGGAGGAAGTGCAACCGGGAGGGCACTGAGCTCCTCGGGTCTCATCACCGAGAACATGCAGAAAACAAGCGCAGGCAGCGGAAAGAGCGTGCGGCAAACCTGTCCCACCCACCCTTTCCTTCAACAACTATCTGTCCCACCTGTGACAGAGACTGTGGTTCAACCATCTGAGAACTCACTTTTAGAGTGGAAGCAAGTCTTCCTCGATTCCGAGGGATTCCTCTGATGATGATGATGATCTACTCCATCATAACCAGTCCTAATTTTCAACGCCTCTATCAAATTTCCTCTCAATCTTCTCAGCACTAAGGAGAACAACCCCAGCTTTATGCAATCATAGATTACACAGGATTGCATTGGCTAAACGGCACAGAAACAGGTCATTCTGCCCAACTAATCCAAGCCGACATTTATGCTTCACTCGAGCCTCCTCCCGTCTTTCCTCACCTGAACAAATCTCAGCTGACACTCCAGTGCAGGGCTGAAGGAGCGCTGCACTGTTGGAAGTGCCAAATTTCAGATGAGACGTTAAAGCGAGACCCCATCCGCTCTGTCAAGTGCACGTAAAAGATCCCATGGCACTATTTCGAAGAAGAACAGGGGAGTTATCCCCGGTGTCCTGGCCAATATTTATCCCTCAATCAACATAACAAAAACAGATTATCCTGTCATTATCACATTGCTGTTTGTGGGAGCTTGTTGTGCGCAAATTGGCTGCCACATTTCCTACATTACAACAGTGACTATAGTCCAAGTACTTCATTGGCTGTAAAGCGCTTTGCGATAGACGTTGGCGCTATCGAAATCCAATCTTTCTTTCTTTAAATGTAGGGGATATTATTAAGATGTTTGCAGATGATACAAAAATTGGCCGTGGGTTTGAATCATAGAATCATAGAAAAATTACAATACAGAGGGAGGCCATTTGGCCCAGCGTGTCCGTGCTGGTTCAGAAAGAATTACCCAGCCGAATCCCACCTTCCAGCACTTGGTCCATAGCCCTGTAGATTACAGCGCTTTAAGTGCACATCCAAGTTCTTTGTAAATGTGATGATAGTTGATATCTACCACCCTTTCAGGCTGTGAGTTCCAGACCCCCACATCCCTCTGGGTGAAGACATTTTTCCTCAGCTTCCCTATAATCCTTCTACCAACTACTTAAAATCTCTGCCCACTGCTTATTGACCCCTCTGGTAAAGGAAATATGTGCTTCCTATCCACTCTATTTCTCAATCTCCTCAGTTCCAAAGGAAACAACTGGAGCCTATCCAATCTTTCCTCATAGCTATAATTCTCCAGTCCAGGAAGCATCCTTGTAAATCTCCCCTGCACCCCCTCCAGTTCAATCGCATCTTTCCTGTAATATGATGATCAGAACTGCACGCAGCACTCTAGCTGTGGTCTAACTAGTGTTTTGTACAGTTCAAGCATAACCTCCTTGCTCTTGTATTCTATGCCTTGGCTAATAAAGGCAAGTATCCCGTATGTCTTCTCAACCACCTTATCTACCTGGCCTGCTTGCTTCAGGGATCCTTGGCGTGCACTCCAAGATCCCTTTGTTCCTCTACACTTATCAGTGCCCTAGACATTAATGTTTATTCCCTTGCTTTGTTAGCCCTCCCCAAATGCATTATCTCACACATCTACAGATTGAACTGTTTGAATAATGGCATTTCTTGCCCAGCTTTTGAAGTTCAGCATATTAATATATTCCATGGGCTTCAGACTGAACTTTCTGAAGCTGCCAATTTGTAAAGAAAATGTTGTACAATATAACGGAATAAAACAATGTTGTTAATATCATGTATCCTGCATGTTCACTGCTTGGACTATTACATATGATGTGCCACCAGAGGGCACTACTATGGGAAATTTGTACAACAGCTGCATGGTCACTAAGGTGTGCCACCAGAGGGCACTGCAGTGGGAGACTTGCAGCTTACCTGTACAGGTGTGCCTGGCCGAGTATAAAAGGCAGGCCACCAGGTGTGATCCTCACTCTGGAGTTATCCATAAAGGACTAAGGTCACTACAGTTCAAGTACAACACATTGCCTCGTGGAGTCATTATCAGAGCATCGAAAGACACAACAATTAATATCTTTCATCACGACATTATTAGCTTTAGCTAAAAACTAGTAAAGGAATAATTGTATGATACAAACGGATGAGTAGCAGGTTGTAAACCTGTGTAATGTTGAATACATCCAGTAGTAGAGCATCAAGATTTATTCTGAGGTTCTCGGTTCCAAGTCCCTGTGTCGGCCGTTGCTTTTCTCAATGAAGACAACACCCAATTTACACGAGAAAGCTGTGACATTAGAAAATACCCTCGATTTAAAAGAAAAATTGGACTTTGATAAAATCTTTAAGATAAATGACTGAGATCAGAGTGAAAGGCTCGACTTTTGTGGTGTTGTCTGAAAGAGGGAACTGAGAATTTTGATTTAAAAGCAACGCCAGAATAGGGACTTAAACCCTATACCCTCAGATTAAAAGTCTGATGTTCTACCGACTGAGCTATCCAGGCTCATGACAAAAAGGAGACAGCACCCTTCAAGGGCTGATATTGCGCATTGCATCATTCTCCTTCTGGACTGATCCCGTCTGAACAGCACATTTCTCTCACACTCCCACACTTCAGAAATGCTCCCTGGTTACAGACCCTCCATCCACTGGAAGCAGTTTCTCTATATTTACTCCAGCGCAGCATTCGGTCGCCTGAGAAGAAGAGTGTTTGAAGACCTGGCCCTCCAATCTACCACCAAGCTCATGGTCCACAGGGCTGCAGTAATACCGCACTCCTGTATGGCTCAGAGACATGCACCATGTACAGTCGACACCTCAAGTCACTGGAGAAATACCACCAACGATGCCTCCGCAAGATGCTACAAATTGCCTGGCAGGACAGATGCACCAACATTAGCTTCCTCGGCCAGGCCAACGTCCCCAGCATTGAAGCACTGGCCACACTTGGTCAGCTCAGCTGGGCAGGAAACATAGTTCACATGCCAGACACGAGACTCCCAAAGCAAGCGCTCTGCTTGGAACTCGTCCACGGTAAACGAGCCAAAGGTGGGCAGCAGAAACGTTACAAGGACATCCTCAATACCTCCCTAATAAAGTGCGACTTCTCCACAGACACCTGGGAGTCCATGGCCAAACACCGCCCTAAGTGGAGGAAGTGCATCGGGGAGGGCACTGAGCTCCTCGAGTCTCATCACTGAGAGCATGCAGAAAACAAGCGCAGGCAGCGGAAAGAGCGTGCGGAAAACCTGTCCCACCCACCCTTTCCTTCAACAACTATCTGTCCCACCTGTGACAGAGACTATGGTTCAGCCACCTAAGAACTCACTTTTAGAGTGGATGCAAGTCTTCCTCGATTCCGAGGGATTCCAATGATGATGATGATGATCTACTCCATCACAACCATTCATAATTTTCAACGCCTCTATCAAATTTCCTCTCAACCTTCTCAGCACTAAGGAGAACAACCCCAGCTTCATGCAATCATAGATTACACAGGATTGCATTGGCTAAACGGCACAGAAACAGGCCATTCGGCCCAACTAATCCAAGCCGACATTTATGCTTCACTTGAGCCTCCTCCCGTCTTTCCTCACCTGAACAAATCTCAGCTGACACTCCAGTGCAGGGCTGAGGGAGTGCTGCACTGTGGGAAGTGCCAAATTTCAGATGAGACGTTAAACCGAGACCCTGTCCGCTCTGTCAAGTGCACGTAAAAGATCCCGGGGCATTCTTTCGAAGAAGAACAGGGGATTTATCCCCGGTGTCCTGGTCAATATTTATCCTTCAATCAACATAACAAAAACATATTATCCTGTCATTATCACATTGCTGTTTGTGGGAGCTTGCTGTGCGCAAATTGGCTGCCACATTTCCTACATTACAACAGTGACTATAGTCCAAGGACTTCATTGGCTGTAAAGCGCTTTGAGATAGATGCTGGCAGTGAAAGGCGCGATAGAAATCCAATCTTTCTTTCTTTAAATGGAGGGGATATTATTAACATGTTTGCAGATGATACAAAAATTGGCCGTGGGGTTGAATCATAGAATAATAGAAAAATTACAATACAGAAGGAGGCCATTTGGCCCAGCGTGTCCGTGCCGGTTGAGAATCAGCTACCCAGCCTAATCGCACCTTTCAGCACTTGGTCCATAGCCCTGTAGATTACAGTGCTTTAAGTGCACATCCAAGTTCTTTGTAAATGTGATGATAGTTGATATCTACCACCCTTTCAGACAGTGAGTTCCAGACCCCCACAACCCTCTGGGTGAAGACATTTTTCCTCAGCTCTCCTATAATCCTTCTACCAACTACTTGAAATCTATGCCCCCTGCTTATTGACCCCTCTGGTAAAGGAAATATGTCCTTCCTATCCACTCTATTTCTCAACCTGCTCAGTTCCAAAGGAAACAACCGGAGCCTATCCAATCTTTCCTCATAGCTATAATTCTCCAGTCCAGGCAGCATCCTAGTAAATCTCCTCTGCACCCCCTCCAGTGGAATCGCATCTTTCCTGTAATGTGGTGATCAGAACTGCACACAGCACTCTAGCTGTGGTCGAACTAGTGTTTTGTGCAGTTCAAGCATAACCTCCTTGCTCTTGTATTCTATGCCTCGGCTAACAAAGGCAAGTATCCCGGATGTCTTCTCAACCACGTTATCTACCTGGCCTGCTACCTACAGGGATCTTTGGCATGCACTCCAAGGTCCCTTTGTTCGTCTACACTTCTCAGTGTCCTACCATTTGCTGCATAGGAGGGCAGGAAAAAGAGTGGGAGAGCGATAGTGATAGGGGATTCGATTGTAAGGGGAATAGATAGGTGTTTCTGCGGCCGCAACCGAGACTCCAGGATGGTATGTTGCCTCCCTGGTGCAAGGGTCAAGGATGCCTCGGAGGACATTCTTAAAAGGGAGGGAGAACAGCCAGTTGTCGTGGTGCACATTGGTACGAACGACATAGGTAAAAAAATAGATGAGGTCCTACGAGACGAATTTAAGGAGCTAGGAGCTAAATTAAAAAGTAGGAACTCAAAATTAGTTATCTCTGGATTGCTACCAGTGCCACGTGCTAGTCAGAGTAGGAATCGCAGGATAGCGCAGATGAATACGTGGCTTGAGCAGTGGTGCAGCAGAGAGGGATTCAAATTCCTGGGGCATTGGAACATGTTCTGGGGGAGGTGGGACCAGTACAAACCGGATGGTCTGCACCTGGGCAGAACCAGAACCAATGTCCTAGGGGGAGTGTTTGCCAGTGCTGTTGGGGAGGAGTTAAACTAATATGGCAGGGGGAATGGGAACCAATGCAGGGAGACAGAGGGAAACAAAATGGAGACAAAAGCAAAATAGAGAAAGGAGATGAATAAAAGTGGAGGGTAGAGAAACCCAATGCAAAAAACAAAAAGGGCCACTGAACAGAAAGGGGCTGCAGGAGGGGTGAAAACTAAAAATCATAGTTTAAAAACTAGGATTAAAACACTCTACCTAAACACATGGAGCATTCTAAATAAAGTAAATGAGTTGACGGCACAAATCATTACAAATGGGTATGATTTGGTGGCCATTACAGAAACGTGGTTGCAGGGTGGCCAAGACTGGGAATTAAACATACAGGGGTATCTGACGATTCGGAAAGATAGACAAGAAGGGAAAGGAGGTGGGGTAGCTCTGTTAATAAAGAATTATATCAGGGCAGTTGTGAGAGACGATATTGGCTCTAATGAACAAAATGTTGAATCATTGTGGGTGGAGATTAGAGATAGTAAGGGGAAAAAGTCACTGGTGGGCGTAGTTTATAGGCCCCCAAATAATAACTTCACGGTGGGGTGGGCAATAATCAAGGGAATAATGGAGGCATATGAAAAAGGAACGGCAGTAGTTATGGGGGATTTTAACCTACATATCGATTGGTGAACTCAAATCGCACAGGGTAGCCTGGAGGAGGAATTCATAGAATGCATACGGGATTCTTTCTTAGACCAGTATGTTACAGAACCTACAAGGGAGCAAGCTATCTTAGATCTGGTCCTGTGTAATGAGACAGGAAAAATAAACGATCTCCGAGTAAAAGATCCTCTCGAAATGAGTGATCACAGTATGGTTGACTTTGTAATACAGATTGAGAGTGAGAAAGTAGTGTCTCAAATGAGCACACTATGCTTAAACAAAGGGGACTACAGTGGGATGAGGGCAGAGTTGGCTAAATTAGACTGGGAACACAGACTAAACGGTGGCACAATTGAGGAACATTGGAGGACTTTTAAGGAGCTCTTTCATAGTGCTCAACAAAAATATATTCCAATGAAAAAGAAGGGCAGTAAGAGAAGGGATAACCAGCCGTGGATAACCAGGGAAATTAAGGAGAGTATCAAATTAAAAAACAATGCCTATAAGGTGGCCATTGTTAGTGGGAAAATTGAAGATTGGGAAAATTTTAAACGACAGCAAAGAATAACTAAGAAAACAATAAAGAAAGGAAAGATAGATTACGAAGTAAACTTGCGCAAAACATAAAAACGGATAGCAAAAGCTTTTACAGATATATAAAACGGAAAAGAGTGACTAAAGTAAATGTTGGTCCCTTAGAAGATGAGAATGGGGATTTAATAATAGGAAATGTGGAAATGGCTGAGACCTTGAACAATTATTTTGCTTTGGTCTTCACAGTGGAAGACACAGAAACCATGCCAGAAATTGCTGGTCACAGGAATGTGGGAAGGGAGGACCTTGAGACAATCACTATCACTAGGGGGGTAGTGCTGGACAGACTAATGGGACTCAAGGTAGACAAGTCCCCTGGTCCTGATGAAATGCATCCCAGGATATTAAAAGAGATGGCGGAATTTATAGCAGATGCTTTCGTTATAATCTACCAAAATTCTCTGGTCTCTGGGGAGGTATCAGCCGATTGGAAAGCAGCTAATGTAACGCCTCTGTTTAAAAAAGGGGGCAGACAAAAGGCAGGTAACTATAGGCCAGTTAGTTTAACATCTGTAGTGGGGAAAATGCTTGAAACTATCATTAAGGAAGAAATAGCGGGATATCTAGATAGGAATAGTGCAATCAAGCAGACGCAGCATGGATTCATGAAGGGGAAATCATGTTTAACTAATTTACTGGAATTCTTTGAGGATATAACGAGCATGGTGGATAGAGGTGTACCGATGGATGTGGTGTATTTTGATTTTCAAAAGGCATTCGATAAGGTGCCACACAAAAGGTTACTGCAGAAGATAACTGTACGCGGGGTCAGTGGAAATGTATTAGCATGGATAGAGAATTGGCTGGCGAACAGAAAGCAGAGAGTCGGGATAAATGTGTCCTTTTCGCGGTTGGAAATCGGTGGTTAGTGGTGTGCCATAGGGATCGGTGCTGGGACCACAACTTTTTACAATATACATAGATGACCTGGAAGAGGGGACAGAGTGTAGTGTAACAAAATTTGCAGATGACACAAAGATTAGTGGGAAAGCAGGTTGTGTAGAGGACACAGAAAGGCTGCAAGTAGATTTAGATAGTTTAAATGAATGGGCTAAGGTTTGGCAGATGGAATACAATGTCAGAAAGTGTGAGGTCATCGACCTTGGGAAAAAAAACAAAAAAAGGGAATACTATTTGAATGGGGAGAAATTACAACATGCTGCGGTGCAGAGGGACCTGGGGGTCCTTGTGCATGAATCCCAAAATGTTAGTTTGCAGGTGCAGCAGGTAATCAGGAAGGCGAATGGAATGTTGGCCTTCATTGCGAAAGGGATGGAGTACAAAAGCAGGGAGGTCCTTCTGCAACTGTGTAGGGTATTGGTGAGGCCGCACCTGGAGTACTGCGTGCAGTTTTGGTCACCTTACTTAAGGAAGGATATACTGGCTTTGGAGGGGGTACAGAGACGATTCACTAGGCTGATTCCGGATATGAGGGGGTTACCTTATGATGATAGATTGAGTAGACTGGGTCTTTACTCGTTGGAGTTCAGAAGGATGAGGGGTGATCTTAGAGAAACATTTAAAATAATGAAAGGGGTATACAAGATCGAGGCAGAGAGGTTGTTTCCACTGGTCGGGGAGACTAGAACTAGGGGGCACAGCCTCAAAATACGGGGGAGCCAATTTAAAACCGAGTTGAGAAGGAATTTCTTCTCCCAGAGGGTTGTGAATCTGTGGAATTCTCTGCCCAAGGAAGCAGTTGAGGCTAGCTCATTGAATGTATTCAAGTCACAGATAGATAGATTTTTAAACATTAAGGGAATTAAGGGTTATGGGGAGCCGGCGGGTAAGTGAAGCTGAGTCCAGGGCCAGATCAGCCATGATCTTGTTGAATGGCGAAGCAGGCTCGAGGGTCTAGATGGCCTACTCCTGTTCCTAATTCTTATGTTCTTATGTTCCTGTGTTCGGTATTCACGAAGGAGGACACAAACAACCTTCCGGTTATAAAAGTGGTCAGAGGATCTAGTAAGAAGGAGGAACTGAGGGGAATAATTTTTAGTCGGGAAATTGTGTTGGGGGCATTGATGGGATTGAAGGCAGATAAATCCCTAGGGCCTGATGGTGTGCATCGAAGAGTACTTAAGGAGGTGGCCTTGGAAATAGTGGATGTATTGTCAGTCATTTTCCAGCATTCCATAGACTCTGGATCTGTTCCTATGGAGTGCAGGGCAGCAAATGTAACCCCACTTTTTAAAAAAAGAGTGAGAGAGAAAACAGGGAATTATTGACCGGTCAGCCTGACATCAGTAGCGGGTAAAATGATGGAATCAGTTATTAAGGATGTCATAGCAGCGCATTTGGAAACAGGTGACATGATAGGTCCAAGTCAGCATGGATTTGTGAAAGGGAAATCATGCTTGACAAATCTTCTGGAAATTTTTGAGGATGTTTCCTGTTAGCGTGAATGTTTTCTCGGAAGAATCACTCAACACTCAGAGTCGGTTCCAACGCCAAAGCGGCCTTTATTTTCCCCGGCGGGGAGAAAGCCTCTGATTAACTCCAGGCATTCTAATCCAACGAACAAAGAAATTCATCGATATTTATATGTTTTACAATAGTTCTTTACAGTTACTCAGCCCACTTCGGCTGGACACAATCCAATCATAACGATTATCGATTACATATAGGTTTCTTTAACCCAGTAGAATTCCCCTGATACCTCAGAGGCTGTATGTTTGGTTTTTGTCAGCTCGGGCTGATTAATGACCTCGTTCTGTGAGGTGAGCCCCTCCCCTATCTCTGTTCCTCGGGCTCTGCTGTGTGAAGTCCTTAATCAAAGGACATTCCACATCAGGTACAATAATGGTTCGTTATAGTTATCTTGTCTCAAGTGAGTGAGCCAAGGCATTCCCGGTAGTGGGCCTCACAGGGTCATTGCTCGGTCATTGCTCGGTCAGCCCCAGTTCATTACTTGACTAACGGAGTTCCCATCATGCTAATGCAGCCATTTTATATGTGGCCACTTTAAACCTATATGAGTTTAGATATATTCAGCAGGTGCCTAATGCCTACAACAATTCCCTCCTTTCAGTAAAGGGACTAGTCCTAGTCCCCCTTTAACCGACCGCCCTACTTTTATTACATTTTGTGCACGGCCCGGTACTCCCTGCCTCAATGTGCTGGCCAGTCACGCGGTTTCAGGAGTCCCGGTTGCTTGAATCAAATTGACAAAGGCCAAATCCTCCTGCCCCTTTATTAGACAGGCTTGTTTAGTATTTGGGGACCGGTCATGGGTCCCTCTTTGTTGTGCGTGGTGCCTGCATGCCTGGCAGGCCATTATACCCCATGTTATCGCTAAGATCAATTGTATCCCCACCAGTATGTGTGAAATTCATCGAATCCAAGGATGGATGTTCTCATTTATTCCCCAGTTCCAGACCTTTCTCCACCAACTCTGACTTTGTAAGTCTACATCGATATCTTCTTCCAGTACTTTGATTTTAATTTGCAGTTGGTGATAGAGCTTTACGGATTGACCCACCCTGAGCCTCAATTCTCGTAATACTTCGGTTAGATGTGGGATAGGGACCTGATCTGGCTCGTCATAATCCTGCAAATGATCATGGAGCTGATCGGTTACCTCAATATCTTCAGACTTCTGGCGCCTAACCTGGGTGATATGCGCTTGCCCGATCGCGACAGGTCATAGCGGCGCAAAGCAAAAGTTCGGCTGTGGTATCGGGCACTGCAGGTCATTATATTGGTATGAACGCTCTGTGGTAGAGACGCAGTATCTTCCCTTCCCTCCGTAGCCTGCCCACGCGAAGTGCCTGTGTGTGGGCACTATTTCTAGTACACACCCGTCGGTTCGGTTAAACCCGCACTCGTCTAGCTCACCTCGGCCCACCGGGTGAGGGCATACTGTAATCTCCCCCCTTTGCTTGCATTCTGTTAGGGAAATTCCGGTAAGTATGTCGTTTCGACGAACAGCGGAGGTGGTGGTCAGATAGTAACGTATGGAGACATTTTCCCGTATTACTCCGATATTCTCTAGTTGGTACAGTGGGAACGGCCTTGGGTCCGGCGTGGCTCTAGGGATCATCAGGACTATCCCTATCCCAGTATTCCTACCCATCTGGCAATCTGGAATCGTTGGGTATACTCGGGTCAGTCCCTTCAGAATACAATTATCCAGTGTTCCCCTCTGGTTAGCCAACTGAGCTAAATGTGAACTGTCTATCCAATCGGGTACCTCCCCGCGTTGGATCTGGTCGAGATTGTGGCGGATCTGTCCCACTATCCACAGACCATAAGCGTGGCAGAGTTGCCCCTGTCTTTGCTTTCCTGTATCTTCTTTTTCTCTATCAATGAGGTGATTGATAGTTTTGGCGTGAGCTTCCAGGACTGAGATGCCATCCAACTGGATTTCGGCACCCTCCTTTCCTAGGCTGGCTTGGTCTTCCTGGTTTTGCTCCACCCTCTCCAATAACCCCTTCATCACCCCTCTAAGCTGTTCCACCCTCTCGTTTAACCCTTGTATGTCTATCGAGTTTACTACAGAGGTCACTGTATTGAAGCCGGTAGCAACATCATTAACTATTCCACTCTTTATCCTGGGGGCTGACCCCTGTCCTCGGAATCTACTGGCACCCATTGCATCGGCAGCCTGCTGTATTACAACTTTACTTAATACATTGTACATTTTCCTTGACTGTTCTGTACAGTATTCCGGCATCTGGATGCCTGAAATATTGATCAGGATAGGCACAATTTCATATTTAACATTATCATACAATAATTCCCCTTCATTGTACATTACAATCCCATTTTCTGGTCCCTTAGTAGTTATGGGATAAGGCAGTTCCTCGGGCAATGTAGTGGTTCTTATGGGGCGCGGTGTCGGAGGGGGTGAGAAGCATACATACAATGATATTGCAGCCGCCCCCACCTCCTCGTAGTACCCACACAGCCCCACTCCCTTTTTGCGGATGACTGATTGCTGGGACTGTCCCGGAGGCGCGCAAATTATGCTGAAAGTACATTCATCGGGCCTTTTGACATCCCTCCGTTTAATGCAGCTGCTCCTTATACCCGTGGAGCACTGTACACATACCCGGTTCTTATTAGGATTTACTTGTAACCATGCATTAAAATAAGTCCTGTCCTTGCTCTAATCCTTGGCTGCTGGGATGCACAAGACTCCATAGTTCATGTAGTTGTTTATTTCCTGAGTGCGCTGCAATCCGTTGGTATCATCCAGTGTTTGCGTGGGTCTTGAGGTTCCCAGTAGCATGAGTCCCCAGAGTCGAAGTCACCACTGCGGTCCCATCTTGGTGAGTGTTTTATCTGAAAATTTTAAACAGATAGCCTGGTCGTCACCAGGTGTTAGGTTCTGGTCTACTTGTGTCGCTGTCACTCTGTGGAATCGGAGGTAAGGATTAGGTTAACCATATTCTTTATAGTCGTACCATCACTATCACTTCATATCCCTGTCTGGGCTGCCGTCGGTTTTGCATTTGAGCCTGCTGTGCTCGAGCCTGCACGATGACCCATCTAAATATTATCCAAACTCCAATCAACACCAATGCCACCATTATTCCTCCAAACATCGCTGTCTGCTTTACCGTTAGGTTGGGTTTGTGGACTACACCTACCCACTGTGGGGTACATTGGCTCTATTGCCATAGGTGATGGTACTATGGCTGCGCACTACACTATCCGTCTAGTCCCGTTTTTTAAAACATCTCTTCCAGCCTGTTTATCTTAGCTTTTAACTCTTGACCAGCTAGTTCCGTTGTATTTTTATTCTGAATATCCCACCATTTCCTCTGTCTGAGAGGTGAGTCGTCTTTATTTTATTAAGAAATCCAAATTAATAATGTCCAGTATAAAACAGCTGTCAATGGAAAGGGTTAACTCCTTTACAGGTTTGTAAGAAAGCCTGATGTCATTATGTGACTTCACATAATCATCCGAAAAATTCTTTTTTTTTAAAGTCTTTGTGCCTTCAAAACTTGCTTAGAAATTAGGAATCCGTTAAAACAGCAGAAATCATTAGTAAAGTGGTCATAATAAAAATCTTCTCATCGGGAAAGACAGCATTTTAGATTAAACTCCAATTTTTTCTTAACTTCTAATTCAAGTACTTGCCAAATAATTTTTTTTTTAATTGATTTAAAACGAGACCACACATTTTTAATAGCTATTTTGTTTACTGAAATTCAATTTTTTTTAAATTTCTCTCTCAGCACAAAATCTAAACTTCTGTGCCAGTTCCATTTTTTTTTTCTGTGCTGAGTTACCATAGCTTAGATCTTTTCTTCTCGTTATTTTCATATATTCCAACATTTCGTTTTTTTTTTATGGTCCTGTTCACTGGGCAAATCTTGTGTTTTATTTCTCTCTCAGCACAAAATCTAAACATCCGTGCCAGTTCCATTTTGTATAAGAATTTAAAAATTCAGTAAAATTCTCTAATTCCCAGTTTTTTTCTTTCTGTGCTGAGTTCGCATAGCTTAAATCTTTTCTCCTCGTTATTTTCAAAACTCTCCTGATTGTTTAGACTGTTCGGGACTTTTCTTGATAAACACTGTCCATTTTGGAAATCTTTGCAAACTGCAGTGAAACTTTCTCATAATTTAAAATCATTATCAATGTAGAGTGTCTTTTACCTCCTCCAAAACATTTTTTTTCCAATTAAACCAATATCTTTTGTACAGTTGATATCAACTAGTATTTAGTAAGTTATGTCTTTTTCCATCACAAACACCCCCCCTTTTTTTTCAACACCTAATTAGTGTGTTACGTCCTTTTTTTTCAGATCACCTTTCTTCAAATGTTTTTTCTAAACTGCTAAAGTTTGCTGTTCCAACATTTTTCAAAAGTCCCTTTTACACCTTCGCAGATAGCTCGCCACTCACCCAGGAGTTTGATCTGATCCGTGAAGGTATTTCTAGATTGTTTCCAAACCTTTTAGTTTTATTTCTCCTTTTTTCTTTAAGGGATTTAATTTAATAATTAAATTTTTTTTTTTCGTTGAATCCATCTCAGTATTTTGCTGTGCCTTCTCTAAATATCTCAAAATCACAATTCAAATTTTGTAATTTCAATCTTTATTTAAAACTCTTTTTTTTGAGCTAGAAGCTTTTTTTTTTTAAAAGGCATTCTTTATCTTATTCCTAGACTAAATGTATGTCTTTCAACCCAATGTAATCAATGATTGCGTGTTTTCTTTCGACAAGTAAGTGAGCGTGTCAAATAAATTATTTTATTTTTAACCACCGGGACCATGTATTTTTTATCTTTTGCTCAAAAAACCTATCCTTTGTACATTTCCTAGCTCCATAACTTATCATCCGAATAAATCCACACCTGCGTTTCTAACTTAAAATGTCTTAAAACTTCCCACATACAGGACAACACTACAAAGGGTTAAAAAAAAACTTTCACTCTGTTTGGAAAAGTGGGTGGAGCTAAAATAAACAGACAGTTGCACTCCTCTTCCAAACAGGCTTTCGGAAACATGAAAACATAAAAAAATTGATTCCGCAGTCAAAAAATCACACAAGGACTCTCAACGACAGACATTCACAAAAGTCTCTCTTCATTCAACAAAGCTTATTAATTTTTTTTTTGGCTGGCTCTATTCTTGGATTCATACTTCACTTAAGATAATCACTATCAGGTTTTTTTTTCTTATAGATTGATTTACTTCCTCTGTTAATTTTACATGGGCTCGCAGTATCAAGACCACAGCCTTTTCATTTTTATCTTTCTTTTCCTTCTCCCACCATTCCCGCTCATTTGCTGGAAGATGCTGGGGGTCCCTTCCTGACTTAATCATCTTCTCAATTAGTTTCTATTGTTTTTCCACCAGGTGGCGGGTAAGGGACCCTTCTGGTCCCCACTCGAGGTTATTTGTTTTATTGGCCATTCCTGGGTAGGACTAGAACCGTTAGGAATCTACTCTCAGAGGTCCGCTTTCTACCTAGTGTAACTTGTAGTAGACCGTCTCGTGGCTACTGTCAGGTCACAAGTTCTGCTGTTACACAAACTTATACAATTCTTAAAACGCGTTTAAGCAATTCCCACAGTGCTCTACATATCCTTAATGACTACCTACCACTGCTCTGCCCGTTGGTCCGACCCTGTTCACAGGTTTGGATTCCGTTAGTCGCTGTACACCGCTTGGTTCTACCCCGGGGTATATTTCAAATTACACTTCTGGGTCCGGAAGATGCCTTTCGGTATCATGATCCCACGGTCCAAGTGTGTTCCTGGCACCTACTTAGCTCCTGGCCATCACGTGGGACTAAAGTCCACTTAATTCAGGCTCAGGCTAGGTGTTTGAGATATTGGACCATCTCCTCGTGTCGATCAACCAGCATCCACCTTCCGCACCCATTATAAAATTTTGTTTAAGGTATACTCACCCGGTTTCTCCAAGAGCGTTCAGCGACCTCAAAATCCTGTTCGTGACGCCACTGTTAGCGTGAATGTTTTCTCGGAAGAATCATTCCACACTCAGAGTCGGTTCCAACACCAAAGCGGCCTTTATTTTCACCGGCGGGGAGAGAGCCTCTGATTAACTCCAGGCACTCTACTCCAACGAACAAAGAAATTCATCGATATTTATATGTTTTACAATAGCTCTTTACAGTTACTCAGCCCACTTCGGCTGGACACAATCCAATCATAACGATTATAAATTACATATAGGTTTCTTTAACCCAATAGAATTCCCCTGATACCTCAGGGGCTGTATGTTCGGTTTTTGTCAGCTCGGGCTGATTAATGACCTCGATATGTGAGGTGGGCCCCTCCCTTATCTCTGTTCCTCGGGCTCTGCTGTGTGAAGTCCTCAATCAAAGGACATTCCACATCAGGTACTATAATGGTTCGTCTCAAGTGAGTGAGCCAAGGCATTCCTTGTAGTGGGCCTCACAGGGTCATTGCTCGGACATTGCTCGGTCAGCCCCAGTTCATTACTTGACTAACGGAGTTCCCATCATGCCTGGGCAGCCATTTTATATGTGGCCACTTTAAACCTATATGAGTTTAGATATAGTCAGCAGGTGCCTAATGCGTATAACATTTCCAGTAGAGTGGACAAGGGAGAACCAGTTGTTGTGGTATATTTGGACTTTCAGAAGGCTTTCGACAAGGTCCCATACAAGGGATTAATGTGCAAAGTTAAAGCACATGGGACTGGGGGTAGTGTGCTGACGTGGATTGAGAACTGGTTGGCAGACAGGAAGCAAAGAGTAGAAGTAAATGGGTACTTTTCAGAATGGCAGGCAGTGACTAGTGGGGTAGTGCAAGGTTCTGTGCTGGGGCCCCAGCTGTTTACATTGTACATTAATGATTCAGACGAGGGGATTAAATGTAGTATCTGCAAATTTGCGGATGACACTAAGTTGGGTGGCAGTGTGAGCTGCGAGGAGGATGCTATGAGGCTGCAGAGTGACTTGGATAGGTTAGGTGAGTGGGCAAATGCATGGCAGATGAAGTATAATGTGGATAAATGTGAGGCTATCCATTTTGGTGGTAAAAACAGAGAGACAGACTATTATCTGAATGGTGACAGATTAGGAAAAGGAGAGGTGCAATGAGACCTGGGTGTCATGGTACATCAGTCACTGAAGGTTGGCATGAAGGTACAGCAGGCGGTTAAGAAAGCAAATGGCATGTTGGCCTTCATAGCGAGGAGATTTGAGTACGGGGCAGGGAGGTGTTACTACAGTTGTGCAGGGCCTTGGTGAGGCCACACCTGGAGTATTGTGTACAGTTTTGGTCTTGTAACGTGAGGAAGGACATTCTTGCTATTGAGGGAGTGCAGCGAAGGTTCATCAGACTGATTCCCGGGATGGCGGGACTGACATATCAAGAAAGACTGGATCAACTGGGCTTGTATTCACTGGAGTTCAGAAGAATGAGAGGCAATCTCATAGAAACGTTTAAAATTCTGATGGGTTTAGACAGGTTAGCTGCAGAAAGAATGTTCCCAATGTTGGGGAAGTCCAGAACCAGGTGTCACAGTCTAAGGATAAGGGGTAAGCCATTTTGGACCAAAATGGGGAGAAACTTCTTCACCCAAAGAGTGGTGAACCTGTGGAATTCTCTACCACAGAAAGTTGTTGAGGCAAATTCAATAAATATATTCAAAAAGGAGTTAGATGTAGTCCTTACTACGAGAGGGATCAAGGGGTATGGCGAGAAAGCAGGAATGGGGTACTGAAGGTACATGTTCAGCCATGAACTCATTCAATGGCAGTGCAGGCTTGAAGGGCCGAATGGCCGACTCCTGCACCTATTTTCTATGTTTCTATGTTTCTTTGTTTCTCCAGTGCAATCGCATCTTTCCTGCAATGTGGTGACCAGAACTGCACACAGTATTCTAATGGTGGCACAACTATTATTTTGTACAGTTCAAGCATAACCTCCCTGCTCTTATATTCTCTGCCTCAGCTAATAAAGGCAAGTATCCCGTATGTCTTCTCAACCACCTTATCTACCTGGCCTGCTAACTTCAGGGATCTGTGGACCTGCACTCCAAGGTCCCTTTGTTTCTCTACACTTCTCAGTGTCCTACCATTTAATGTTTATTCCCTTGCCTTGTTAGCCCTCAAACATCTACAGATTGAACAGTTTGAAAAATAGCATTTCTTGCCCAGTTTTTGAAGTTCAACATATTAATATATTCTGTGGGCTTCAGACTTAACTTTCTTTAGCCGCTAATTGGTAAAGAAAATGTTGCACAATACAACGGACTAAAACATTGTTGTTAATATCTTTAATCACGAGCTGAAAACTTGTAAAGGAATGATTGTATGGTCCAAACGAATGAATACCAGGTTGTAAACCTGTGTAATGTTGAATACATCCACGAATGGAGCATCAAAATTTATTATGAGGGTCTTAGTTCCAAGTCCTTGTGTCGGCCATTGCTTTTCTCAATGAAGACAACACCCAATTTACACGAGAAAGTTGTGACTTAAGAAAATACCCTCTATTGTAAAGAACAATCGTGTTGTGACCAATCTTTAAGATACATTAATGAGATCAATGTGAATGTCCCATGTTTCATCGAGTCGCGTGAAAGCGAGAATTGAGACTTTTAATTTAAAAGTGACACCCGAATAGGGACTTGAACCCTAGACCCTTGGATTAAAAGTCTGATGTTCTACCGACTGAGCTATCCAGGATATGGAGAAAAAAGAGACAGCACCCTTCACTTGTTGACATTGCACATTACATCATTCTCTTTCTGTACTGATCCCGTCTGAACAGCACATTTCTCTCACACACCCACACTTCACAAATATGCCCTGGTTACACGCACTCCTGCTAATGGAAATAGTTTCTCTTTATTTACTCCACCGCAGCCTTCGGACGCCTGAGAAGAAGAGTGTTTGAAGACCAGGCCCTCCAATCTACCACCAAGCTCATGATCTACAGGGCTATAGAAATACTGCCCTCCTACATGGCTCAGAGACATGGACCATGTACAGAAGACACCTCAATTCACTGGAAAAATACCACCAACGATGCCTCTGCAAGATGCTACAAATCCCATGGGAGGACAGATGCACCAACATCAGTGTCGTCGTCCAGGCCAACATCCCCAGCATTGAAGCACTGACCACACTTGCTCAGCTCCACTGGGCAGGCCACATAGTTCGCATGCCAGACACGAGACTTCCAAAGCAAGTGCTCAACTCGGAAATTCATCATGGCAAACGAGCCAAAGGTGAGCAGGGGAAACGTTTCATGGACACCGTCAAAGCCTCCCTGATAAAGTGCAACATCCCCACCGACACCTGGGAATCCCTGGCCAAAGACCGCCTTAATTGGAGGAAGTGCATCCGGGAGGTCGCTGAGCTCATCGAATCTCATCACTGAGTGCATGCAAAAAGCAAGCGCAGGAAGCGGAAAGAACATGTGGCAACCCTGTCCCACCCATCTCTTTCTCAATGACTGTTCCACTTGTGACAGGGACTGTGGCTCTCGTACTGGACTGTTCAGCCACCTAAAGACTCATTCCAAGAGTGGAAGCAAGTCTTCCTCGATTCCGAGGGACTGCCTATGATGACTATCACAAACATTCATAATTTTGAACAACTTTATCAAATCTCCTCTCACCCTTCTCAGCACTATGAAGAACAACCCCAGCTTCAGTTAATCATAGATTACATCGGATTACATCAGATTACATCGGATTACACACGATATACAGCACAACCGGCAATTCAGCCAAACTAGTCCATGCCACCGGTTATGCATAACTCAAGCCTCCTCCCGTCTTTCCTCATCTCAAAATATCTATGCCTGCACTCCAGTGCAGTGCTGAGGGAGTGCTGCACTGTCCGAGGTGCCGTCTTTGAGACGTTAAACCGAGGCCCCGTCTGGCCTCTCAAATGAACGTAAAAGATCCCATGGCACTACATCGAAGAAGAGAAGAAGGCCAATATTTATCTCTCAATCAACATAACAAAAACAGATTATCTGGTCATTGCTGTGTGAGGGAGCTTGCTTTGTGTAAATTGGCTGCCGTGTTTCCCACATTACAACAGTGACTACATCCTGTTACTTCATTGGCTTTAAAGCGCTTGAGACACCCAGTGGTCGTGAAAGATGCTATATATATCCAAGCCTTTCTCTTCTTTCTTTAAATGTAGTGGGTATTATTCAGATATTTGCAGATGATACAAAAATTGGCCGTGTTTTATACAGTTCAAGCTCTTGTATTCTATTCCTCAGCTAATAAAGGAAAGCATTCTGTACACCTTCATAACCACCTTATCCACCTGTCCTCCTACCTTCTGGGATCTGTGGACACGCACTCCAAGATCCCTCTGTTCCACTAATGGAGCATCAGGATTTATTATGAGGGTCTCGATTCCAAGTCCCTGTGTGACTGCTCCTTTTCTCAATGAAGACAACACCCAATTTACACTTGAAAACAGTGACATTAGAAAATACCCTCTATTTAAAAGAAAAATTGGGCAGTTTCAAATAGAAACATAGAAACATAGAAAATAGTTGCAGGAGTAGGCCATTCGGCCCTTCGAGCCTGTACCAACATTCAATAAGATCATGGCTGATCCTTCACCTCAGTACCCCTTTCCTGCTTTCTCTCCAGAACCCTTGATCCCTAAAGCCGTAAGGGACAGATCTAACTACCTCTTGAATATATCCAATGAACTGGCATCAACAACTCTCTGCGTTAGGGAATTCCACAGGTTAACAACTATCTAAGTGAAGAAGTTTCGCCTCATCTCAGTCCTAACAGGCCTACCCCTTATCCTAAGACTGTGTCCCCTGGTTCTGGACTTCCCCAACATTGGGAACATTCTTCCCGCATTTAACCTGTCCCATCCCGTCAGAATCTTATACGTTTCTATGAGATCCCCTCTCATCCTTCTAAACTCCAGTGTATAAAAGCCCAGTTGATCCAGTCTCTCCTCATATGTCACTTCAGCCATCCCTGGAATCAGTCTGGTGAACATTCGCTGCACTCCCTGAATAGCAAGAACGTCCTTCCTCAGATTAGGAGACCAAAACTGAACACAATATTCCAGGTTAGGCCTCACCAACGCCCTGTACAATTGCAGTAAGACCTCCCTGCTCCTATACTCAAATCCCCTAGCTATGAAGGCCAACATGCCATTTGCCTTCTTCATTGCCTGCTGTGCCTACATGCCAACTTTCAATGACTGAGGAACCATGACACCCAGGTCTCGTTGCACCTCTCCTTTTCCTAAGCCATTCAGATAATATTCTGCCTTCGTGTTTTTGCCACCAAAGTGAAATCCTCACATTTATCCACATTATACTGCATCTGCCATGCATTTGCCCACTCACCTAACCTGTCCAAGTCACCCTGCAGCCTCTGAGCATCCTCCTCACAGATCACACCGCCACCCAGTTTATTATAATTGCAAACTTGGAGATATTACACTCAATTCATTATCCAAATCAATGACATATATTGTAAAGAGCTGGGGTCCCAGCACTGAGCCATGCGGCACTCCACTAGTCACTGCCTCCCATTCCGAAAAGGACCCGTTTATCCTGACTCTCTGCTTCCTGTGTGCCAACCAATTCTCTATCCACACCAGTACATTACCCCCAATACCATGTGCTTTCATTTTGCACACCAATCTCTTGTGTAGGACGTTGTCAAAGGCCTTTTGAAAGACCAAATACACACACCCACTGGCTCTCCCTTGTCCACTCTACTAGTTACATCCTCAAAAAATTACAGTCATTTGTCAAGCTTGATTTCCCTTTCATAAATCCATGCCGACTTGGACAAATCCTGTCACTGCTTTCCAAATGCATTGCTATTTCATCCTTAATAATTGATTCCAACATTTTCCCCACTACTTAAAGATTCATGAATGATATCAGCGTGAAAGGCTCATCTTTCGTGGGGTTGTCTGAAAGAGAGAAGCGAGAACATTGAACTAAAACCACCGCCGAGTAGAGACTTGAACCCTAGACCCTCAGATTAAAAGTCTGATGATTTACCCACTGAGCTATCCAGGCTCTTGGCACAAAGGTAACACAGCGATCTTCTCTAGCTGATATTGCATATTACATCATTCACATCTTTCCACATTGATCCGATTTCTCTCAGCCAGCCACACTTCACAAATACCCTCTGGTTACCAACCCTCCTGCCCTGCCACTGGAGACAGTTTCTCTTTATTTACTCTATCAAAACCATTCATAATTTTCAACACCCCAATCAAATCTCCTCTGAACCTTCTCAGCCATAAGGAGAACAATCCCAACTTCATGTAATCATAGATTACATAGAATTACATAGGATATACGGCACAGAACAGGCCATTCGGCCCAACACGTCCACATCGACAAATATACTCCACTCGGGCTTCCTCCCGTCTTTCCTCATCTCAAATAACTGCACTGTGTTTCAGATGAGACATTAAACCGAGGCCCCATCTGCTCTCTCGAGTGGACGTAAAAGATCCCAAGGCACTATTTCGAAGAAGAGCAGGGACGATATCCCTGGTGTCCTGTCTAATATTTATCGTTGTATCCAGGTAACAAAAGAAACGGATTATCTGGTCATTATCACATTGCTGTTTGTGGGAGCTAGCTTGTGCACTAATTTGGCTGCCGTGTTTTCCACATTACAACAGTGACGACACTCCATGTACTTCATTAGCTGTAAAGCGCTTTGAGAAGTCTGCAGGTCATGAAAGATGCTATATAAATGTAAGACTTTCTTTTCTTTAAATATAGGGTGTATAATTAAGGAGTTTGCAGATGATACAAAAATTGGCCGTGAGGTTGAGTCATGGAGTCATAGAAAAATTACAACACAGAAGGAGGCCATTTGGCCCATCGTGTCTGCGCAGGTCGAAAAAGAGCTACCCAGCCTAATCCCACCTTCCAGCACTTGGTCCATAGCCCTGTCAATTATGGCTCTTTAAGTGCACATCCAAGTTCTTTGTAAATGTGATGATGGTTGATGCCTCTCAAGCAGTGAGTTCCAGACCACCACAACCCTCTGGGTGAAGATATTTTTCCTCAGCTCCCCAATAATCCTTCTACTAACTACTTTAAATCTCTGCCCCCTGCTTATTGACCCCTCTATCCACTCTATCCAGACCCCATTTCTCTACCTCCTCAGTTTGAACGAAAACAACCTCCACTCATCCAATCTTTCCTCATAGCTAAAATTCTTCAGTCCAGGCAACATCCTCGTAAATCTCCTCTGTACCCTCTCCAGTGCAATCACATATTTCCTGTAATGTGGTGACCAGAACTGCACACAGCACTCTAACTGTGGCCTAACTAGCATTTTGTACAGTTCAAGCATAACCTCCCTGCTCTTATATTCTCTGCCTCGGCTAATAAAGGCAAGTATCTCGTATGTCTTCTCAACCACCTTATCTACCTGGCCTGCTACCTTCAGGGATCTGTGGTCCTGCACGCCAAGGTGCCTTTGTTCCTCTACATTTCTCAGTGTCCTACCATTTAATGTGTATTCCCTTGCCTTGTTAGCCCTCCCCAAATGTATTACCTCACACATCTACAGATTGAACAGTTTGAAAAATGGCATTTCTTGCCCAGTTTTTGAAGTTCAACATATTAATATATTCCATGGGCTTCAGACTGAACTTTCTGAAGTTGCTAATTGGTAAAGAAAATGTTGCACAATGTAACGGAATAAAACATTGTTGTTACTGTGATATCTTCACAGAGCACAGCACACACAGCATCCTAACATGCAGGCTGCTCTCTCAGAACTTTCCAGAAAGCCTGTTCTGTTTAATGATTAACTATGCAGCTGCAGTACACAATACGTCCACATCCATAGTGTGGAGCTACAAGCATTACAAGCTTACAGACATTACACTTCTCCCTCCTTAATGAAAAAGACATCATAACAAGCATCATAAATAACTTACATTTTTATACATATTTACAAATTTAACTTTACCACTTGTTTTCTGTTCCGAAGAGGATACCTTTGCTGTCAAACAGAATCTTCCAAACATGGTGTTGATTTCACACTCACTTGAGGCTCATCCTGAGGAACATTTTCCTCCACGGAATTTCCTTGATTTTCATTTGCACTCACTCTAACTTCAGGCTCTTTGTTTCCCTGACTCGAACTCAGACTTTCATTCTGATTCTCTTCTGGATTTGTTGCCAGTACATTGGATTTAGGATTTGCTACTGGTGTATCAAAACTATCTGAAAATTCAGAAATAATTGAATCATTCCCACGTTCAACTCCTTCCATGTCTGTAGGTAAAATATGATCAATATGGACAAACCTAACCTGTCCATTATCAAACATCTTTACCAAATATGTGCGAGGACCACATATCTTCACCACTCTTCTGGGTAACCACTTTAACCATTTATGTTAATGGTTCTTCACTCTCACCTTCTGGTTTAATTCCACTCTTCTCTCTTTTACTCTCCCTTTATCGTGATTCTCTTTTTGTCTTAATTGTGTCTCTTCTACAGACTGTGCCAAATTTTTCTTTAATAACGAGAATCTGGTTCGTGGCTGTCATTTGAGAAACAACTCTGCTGGTGTTCTACCAATAGTTGTATGAGGAGTTTTTCGATATGTAATCAAAAAATTAGCCAATTTGTGATCCAATGACAACTGTCGTTTTCTTGGATTTGGAATTAACATTTGTTTTATGAGGGCACGTTTTACAATTTATACAGTGCGCTCTGCTGCACCATTTGAAGCAGGGTGGTATGGTGGAACCTTAGTATGTTTTACACCATTTTTGCTCGTGAATTGTGCAAATTATTCTGAGCGAAATTGTGGTCCATTATCTGAAACAATTTCTTCAGGGAGGCCAAATGCAGAAAATAATTTTCGTAAAATGTCCAATATTTTACTTGTTTTATTTTCCACATTGGAAACACCTCAACCCACTTTGAATGGCTTTCAATTACAATGAACAATTGTTGTCCATCTAACTCAGCAAAATCAATATGTAGCCTTTGCCACACCCTGGGAGGCCATTTCCATGGCTGTAATGGTACTGGTGGTGGTTGCTTGCTTATCCATTGACATGTCGTACACTGACTCACGATGTACTCTATATCTTTATCAAGACCTGGCCACCATAAATAACTGCAAATAAAACTCTTGGTCAAGCACATTCCCAGGTGCTGGTTATGGAGGTCTCCTAATAATTTGGACCTGAATATATTTATTATAACCACTCTTGCACCCCACATGATACAAGCTTTATCGACTGATAATTCATTCCGACGAATGAAGAATGGATGTGTATCTTTGTCTGTTACCTGATTTGGCCAACCATTTGCAATATACTCATACACCTTTGACATCACTGGGTCATGTTTGGTTGCTCTACCAATCTCTTCAGCTGTGACTGGCAGTTCATCAACGTATGAAAAATAAAACACTTCTTCCCTATCGAGTGTAACCTGTGATGGGGAAAGCAATCTAGACATTGCATCAGCATTATTGTGACCAGTTGATCGTCTATATGCAATATCATATGTATATGCTGAAAAAAATCATAGCCCATCTCTGCATTCAGGCTGCAGCTATGTTGGAACTGGGGACTTTGGATGGAAGATTGCTGTTAGGGGCTTATGGTCCGTAACGATGGTAAATTTACGACCATACAAGTATTTGTGAAACTTCTTGACCCCAAAAATTAATGCCAAAGCTTCCCTTTCGATTTGCGCATAATATTTCACACTGGCACTGACAGTGTGTGAAGCAAAAGCAATTGGTCTCTCCTCCCCGCTACTTAATACAGGAGAGATCACTGCCCCAACTCCATACGGAGAGGCATCACATGCTAATTTAATCTCCTGAGATATGTCATAGTGAACTAACATGGTGCTCTCTACCAATTTGTTTTTACACTCCTTGAATGCTGTTTCGCATCCTTTTGACCACATCTACTGGACCTGTTTTTTCAAAAGTTCATTCAGTGGATGTAATACCATAGCCAAATTTGGTAGGAACTTCCCATAATAGTTCAAAAGACCCAAGAATGAATGAAGTTCAGTGATATTCCTGGGAGTGAGTGCATTTCTAATTGCATCCAATTTTTCCATGGTTGGATGGAAAAGCATATTTGTCTACTCTGTACCCTAAGTACTCCACACTGAGTTTTTAAATAACTCATACTTCCAAGCAGATATTCTTGTTCTGTGCTTCTCTAGCCATTTGAGGACTTCATTCAATATTTTATTATGAATTTGCCTATTTGGTGCTGAAATTAGTATGTCATCCAAATAACATACGCCCCCTTCAATACCTTGCAAAATCTGGTTCATCACCCCTTGGAATATGGCAGGCGCTGAAGACACTCCAAACGGTAGCCTATTAAATTGATATAGGCCTAGATGAGTATTTATAGTCAAAAATGACTTGGACTCCTCATCTAGTTCAAGCTGTAAGTAGGCATTCGTAAGATCCAGTTTTGAGATGGTCTGACCACCTGTCAGTGAACAAATCTTCTATATTCAGCAATGTATTGGGGACATTACCCTCTAGAATCTGGTTTACGGTTACCTTATAATCACCACACAATCTTACCTTACCATCAGACTTAGGTACAACAACAATGGGTGTAGCCCAATTACATTGATCTATCTTACAAATAATGTTCTCAGTCTCAAGTCTTTTGAGTTCTTGCATAACTTTCTCCTTGGGTGCATATGGTACAGAACGTGGCTTGTAGTAAACCGATCTAGCGTCCTTCTGTACCCTGACACTCACCTTGAAGCCTTGGATCGGACTGCCCATTTTGCAGAACACCTTCGGATACTGCTTGATAACCTCTTCCGTTGATGAAAATCTCGTTTCCACAGAGAAAATCTTACTCCAATCCAGCTTCAGTGAGCTCAACCAATTTCTTCCCAGTAAGGCAGACTTGTCTCCTTTCACTACTATTAGAGGCAAGTTCTGAAATTGATCTTTATATTTCACCGGTACGGTGATACGGCCTACTACAGGAATTTTCTCTCCCGAGTAGCCTCGCAGCTCTATCTTGGATTTCTCCAGTTGGAAATCACGCAATATGTCACGGTACAGTGACTCTGGTACTACACTCACGGATGCACCCGTGTCAATTTCCATTGGTATCTTGAATCCCGCAACATCCATGTGGATTTTGATGCTTTCTGAATCGTTGTCCGGTAACCACGTGCTCCTGATGACATGTAACTCTAACATCTCCTCGTCCTGTTGTTGTTCTTCCATGCTATGAAGTCTCTTTGGATTTCGACTCATATCTTTGAACGCTGGACTCATAGCTTTAAAAACTGGTTTTCCCTTCAGTCGGCATGCCTTCGCAAGATGCCCAGTCTTTCTGCAGAAGAAACACTCTGCCTTCACATATGGACAACATGGAGCAGTGTGTTGTCCCAGGCACCTTTAGCACGACTTCGACGCTCGGGTAGAATTTGCAGTTTCTGAGACTTTCGGCCCTGCCCATCTTTTACTTTGAACTGCAGGTGATTTACCTCGGTTGACTGACGACCATAATCATTATTTAATTCTCGGGAATATTGTTCAGCCATGCTCATCGACCTCGCTGTCTGACAAGCAATCTCAAAAGTTAAGTCATCTGTCGTGAATAACTTCCTTCTGATCGCACATTTTTCACCCCACAAATAAAGCAATCCCGTAATGCTCGCTTTTGAAAGTTTCCAAAATTACAGTGCATCGATAGCTTTTTTTAATGCTATGATGTAATCAGCGATACTTTCATCCGCCTTTTGATTTCGAATTCCGTAACGATAGCTTTAAGCAATTTCTAACGGTTTGGGGTTATAGTGCTGCTCCAGCTTTGCTAAAATGTCTTTAGGCATTGTGTCCTTTGGCTCGTCAGGCACAAGCAGATTTACAAGGGTTTCGTATAATGCCGGACCTGCCTCCAATAAGAAGATCGCTCCCTTAAGTTCCAACACAGCCTGGTTGTGGACTGAATTGTCTGGAACTTCGGTTATGTTATTTGCAGTGAAATACATTTCTAGCCGATCCATATGCGCTTTAAAACGTTCCTGGTCGTGTCTATATTCACCCAATTATCCGATTACACCTGCCATTTTTAATCACTAGCTGTTCACACCGTGTGCTGTATTTACCTCGGATTTCTGTAGCTTTTTTCAAAGACGGAAATTTCCAAAGTCTTCTGTCGGCTGGCTGAATCCTTCACCAACAAAATTTAAGCTTTAAATATCCGAAAAATCTCATCCTCGTTCGCCAAATGTGATATCTTCACAGAGCACAGCACACACAGCTTCCTAACATGCAGGCTGCTCTCTTGGGACTCTCCAGAAACTGCCTGTTCTGTTTAATGATTAACTATACAGCTGCAGTACACAATACGTCCACGTCCACAGCGTGGAGCTACAAGCATTTCAAGCTTACAGACATTACAGTTAATATCTTTCATCGCGACATTATTAGCTTTAGCTGAAAACTTGTAAAGCAATGATTGTATGGTCCAAACGAATGCATACCAGGTTGTAAACCTGTGTAATGTTGAATACATCCACGAATGGAGCATCAGGATTTATTATGAGGGTCTTGGTTCCAAGTCCCTGTGTCAGCCGTTGCTTTTCTCAATGAAGACAACACCCAATTTACACGAGAAAGTTGTGACTTTAGAAAATACCCTCTATTGTAAAAAAACAATCGTGCTGTGACAAATCGTGAAGATACATTAATGAGATCAATGTGACAGTCCCATGTTTCATTGAGTAGCCTGAAAGCAGGAATTGAGACTTTTAATTTAAAAGCATCACCTGAATAGGGACTTGAACCCTAAATCCCCAGATTAAAAGTCTGATGATTTACCGACTGAGCTATCCAGGCCCTTGACAAAAAAGAGACCGCGCCCTTCACTTGCTGACATTGCACATTACATCATTCTCCTGCTGTACTGATCCCGTCTGAACAGCACATTTCTCTCGCACACCCACACTTCACAAATATGCCCTGGTTATCGACCCTCCTGCCACTGGAAACAGTTTCTCTTTATTTACCCGAGAGCAGCCTTCGGCCGCCTGAGAAGAAGAGTGTTTGAAGACCAGGCCCTCCAATCTACCACCAAGCTCATGGTCTACAGGGCTGTAGTAATACTGCCCTCCTGTATGGCTCAGAGACATAGACCATGTACAGTGGACACCTCAAGTTGCTGAAGAAATACCACCAACGATGCCTCCACAAGATCCTACAAATCCCCTGGGAGGACAGACGCACCAACATCAGTGTCCTCATCCTGGCCAACATCCCCAGCATTGAAACACTGACCACACTTGATCAGCTCCGCTGGGCAGGCCACATAGTTCGCATGGCAGACACGAGACTCCCAAAGTAAGTGCTCAACTCGGAAATCCTTCATGGCAAACGAGCCAAAGGTGGGCAGAGGAATCATGACATGTGTAATGTCCTTACACACTATTATAAATTCACATGAGGCATATTCTGCAGACAGGGTCATTCTGTGACCTGAACCTTTATTCACAGGACCAAGAAGTGAATACCCTGCGTGGGACCTCCCTTTATATGCCTGGATGACCAGGTGAGGAGCGTCTCCCACATGTGCACCCCCTGTGGTGAAGGTGTGCATTTCTTAGGTGTATACGGTATGCAGTGTTGTTACATGAAGGTTACAGTTGCATGAAGGTTACCTACATGACATCACCTCCTCCCCCCCAACGTCTTCTGGGGTCAAAGATTAAGTCTTTCAGGCGGTCGACGCACTCTCGTGGAGTGTCGCAGTTGGGGCTCTGGTCATTGAGCCTTGGCATGAGTCTCTGTCCCCTGTGGTGATTCTGGCTTGTCCGGGCTGGCCGCAGGGACTGTGCATGCTGCTGAATGTTCTTGTTGCTCGTTCACTGCTGGTGATGTGGGCAACATCTCATGATCTTCCTCAGGCTCCTCAGTGTCCATGCTGAACCTTTTTTTTACTTGGTCCAGATGCTTGCGACATATCTGTCCATTGTTAAGTCTGACCACTATGACCCTATTCCCCTCTTTGCCAATTAGAGTACCCTCAAGCCACTTGGGCCCCAAAGCGTGATTAAGAACAAATACAGTGTCATCAATTTCTATACATCTCCCCTTTGAGTTACGGTCATGGCACTCATTTTGGGATTGGTGCTTGCCCTCAACAATGTCTGACAGGACAGGATGAATGAGGGTTTTAAATGTACGTTTCATGAGTAGTTCTACGGGCGGGACTCCCATGAGCGAATGCGGTCGGGACCTATAGGCCAGCAGGAGGCGCGATAGACGGAATTGAAGGGAGAGTCCTTGAATCCGGAGCATGCCCTGTTTTATGATTTGGACCGCACGTTCTGCCTGGCCATTGGAAGCCGGCTTGAATGGTGCTGTCCGGACATGTTTGATGCCATTACCCGACATGAACTCATGGAATTGCTAGCTCGTGAAACACGGTCCGTTGTTGCTAACCAAGATGTCCGGCAAGCCCTGGGTCGCAAAGACCGCACACAGACTCTCCACAGTGGTGGATGCCGTGCACGAGTTCAATATGATGCACTCGATCCATTTCGAGTATGCATCAACAACAATGAGGAATATTTTTCCCATGAACGGGCCTGCATAGTCTACATGAATACATGACCATGGCCTGGTGGGCCAGGGCCACGGGCCGAGTGGGGCCTCCCTGGGGACATTACCCAGCTGGGCACATGTCGTGCACCTGCGAAAACAGTGTTCAAGGTCTGAGTCAATTCCCGGCCACCATACATGTGACCGGGCAATGGCCTTCATTAGCACGATGCCTGTGTGCTTGCTGTGGAGTTCCCTGATGAATGCTTCCCTTCCCTTCTGGGGCATGACTAACCGGCTGCCCCATAGTCGGCAGTCGGCTTGGATGGAGAGCTCATCCATCCGTATGTGAAACGGTCTGACCTCCTCAGGGCATGCTCCGTGTGCGGGCGCCCAATCCCCAGTCAGGACACATTCCTTAATCAAGGATAGGAGGGGGTCTCTGTTTGTCCAGATTTTGATCTGGCGGGCTGTGAAGGGGGTGCCTGCGCTGTCAAAGGCTTCAACGGCCATGACCATCTCAGCGCTTTGCTCCGCTGCCCCCTCAGTGGTGGCCAGTGGAAGCCTGCTGAGCACAGCAGCGCGATTTTCGGTGCCTGGCTGGTGCCGTATGGTTTACGCAGCCAGCATGAGAGCCCATCGCTGTATGCGAGCTGATGCATTGGCATTGACAGCTTTGCTGTCTGACAACAGGGATGTTAACGGCTTGTGGTCCGTTTCTAAATCGAACCTTCTACCAAAAAGGTACTGGTGCATCTTTTTCACCCCGGAGACACATGCGAGTGCTTCCTTTTCAACCATCCCATATCCCCGTTCTGCTTGGGAGAGCGACCTGGAGGCATAAGCCAGAGGTTGGAGTTGGCCCTCATCATTACTCTGCTGCAACGCGCACCCAACCCCATAGGATGATGCATCACATGTCAAAACTAATTTCTTGCAGGGGTTGTACAGAATGAACAGCTTATTAGAACAAAGCAGGTTCCAATTGAAAGCCCGTTCCTGACACTCCCCCCAAAACCAATCGCAACCCTTACGCAGGGTAGCAGCTCCAACAATGTGCTTAAGTTTGGCAGAAAGTTCCCGAAATAGCTCAAGAGTCCCAGAAATGAACGCAACTCCGATGTGTTGCCGGCCTGGGCGCACGACGAAACGTCTCCGTTTTGGATTCGATAGGCTGGATCCCATCTGCGGCAACCCTCCTGCCCAAAAACTCGACCTCTGGAGCCAAAAACACACACTTGGACTTCTTTAGTTGCAAGCCTACCCAGTCCAGTCGGCGTAGCACCTCTTCCAGGTTATGGAGGTGTTCCTCGGTGTCTCCAACCGTGATAAGGATGTCGTCCTGAAATACGATTGTTCCAGGGATGGATTTGAGCAGGCTTTGCATGTTCCTTTGAAAGATAGCGGCCGCTGATCGAATGTCAAACGGATACCTGTTGTAGACAAACAGCCCCTTGTGTGTGGTGATGATGGTCAGAAGCTTGGATTCTTCAGCCAGTTCCTGGGTCATGTCGGCTGAAGTGAGGTCCAACTTGGTGAACAGCTTGCCGCATGCCAGCGTGGCAAAAAGATCCTCCGCTCTCAGAAGCGCATATTGGTCTTGTAGTGACACTCGGTTGATAGTAGCCTTGTAGTCGCCACAGATCCTGACCGAGCCATCCGTTTTTAAGACAGGGACGCTTGCCCAGTCGCTGAATTCAACGGGCGAAATTATGCCCTCTCTTATCAACCTGTCCAACTCACTCTCAATTTTCTCCTGCATCACATATGGCACAGCTCTGGCTTTGTGGTGCACTGGTCTGACGTCCAGGGTGATGCGTATCACTACTTTGGTACCTTTGAAAGTTCCGACACCAGGTTGAAATAGTGACTCAAATTTCTGTAGGACCTGTGAGCATGAACTTCGCTCCAAAGATGAAATGGCATGCACATCCCCCCATTTCCAGTTCATCTCGGCTAGGAAGCTCCTCCCCAAAAGCACGGGACCATTTCCTGGGACAATCCAGAGTGGCAGCCATTACATGTGACCACCAACATTGCACTGCCTAGCACTGGGATGATCTATTTGGTGTACGTCCGTAATTGCATGTCAATGTGTTCTAGTTTGTGTCTGCTAGCTTTGAGTAGCCATAGTTTCTCGAATTGTTGGATACTCATAAGTGACTGGCTGGCCCCTGTGTCCAGCTCCATGCATACCGGGATGCCGTTTAATCGGACTTTCAACATCGTAGGTGGCGTTTTTGTATATGAGCTGTGGATGTTTTCCACATGAACCCGCTGAACTTCAGCATCCATTGCTTTGTGCCAAGCATCAACCTGCCTTGCAGACCCCTCTTCTGGTTCATCTGCATCGTAAATTAGCCTCGCTGCGGGCTTCCTGCACATTCTGGCTAAATGTCCACTGTAGTTACAATTTCTACAGATAAATTGTTGAAATCTATAGGTTTTTGCAGCATGAGCTCAGATCGTTGTGAACAAAAGGGCTGTTACCAGGCATTCCTCTCTGATTGTCTCTTTGATTACTCTTTAGCACTCTGTTCATGGGTGTCAATGGCCCCATCCCGTGTCGCATTGTCCACCGCGATGGCATAAATGTCCGTTCAACCTGCCATTGTCTCTGTTGAGGACCCACTCTAGAGTCTGTTGCTGCCTGGCTGGTGTCGAAATGCCCTTGCCTGCCTGCGGGGCTCTGAGTCGCGTTTACCATGTTAAATCACTGATCCATCGCCACGTTGGAAGCAGAGTTGCGCGCATATATTATCTTGGTTTCCTCCTCCCCCGCCATGAAGATCTGAGCCATCAACGCCGCCGCTTCCAAGGACAAGTCCTTGGTCTCAATTAGCTTTCTGAAAATCCTGGCATGACCAATGCCCTCAATAAAGAAATCCCGTAACATCTCCCCCCTGCAGGCATCTGTGAACTTACAGAGGCTGGCCAAGCGCCGAAGTTCCGCAATGAAGTCCAGTATGCTCTGTCCTTCCCGACGTCGGTGTGTATAGAATCGGTGTCGGGCCATGTGTATACTGCACCGGTTTGAGGTGCTCATCATTCAGTTTGCTGAGCTCTTCAAAGGTTTTGTCCGCCGGCTTCTTGGGTGCGAGCAGGTCTTTCATCAGTGCGTACATCTTCGGTCCACAGCTGGTCAGTAGATGCGCCCTTCGCTTGTCAGCCACTGCATCTCCCAGCCAGTCCTTCAAGACAAAACTCTGCTGGAGCCTTTCAACGAAATCGTCCCAGTCCTCACCAACACAGTACCGTTCCTCTGTTCCACCAGTGGCCATTCTCGTGAGTCGTTGATTCCCGTTTCTTGTCACCAAATGTAATGTCATTACACACTACTATAAATTCACACGAGGCACATTCTGCAGACAGGATCACTCTGTGACCTGAACCTTTATTCACAGGACCAAGAAGTGATGACCCTGCGTGGGACCTCCCTTTATAGACTGGATGACCAGGTGAGGAGTGTCTCCCACAAGTTCACCCCCTGTGGTCAAGTTGTGCATTTCTTAGGTGTATAGAAACATAGAAACATAGAAAATAGGTGCAGGAGTAGGCCATTCGGCCCTTCTAGCCTGCACCGCCATTCAATGAGTTCATGGCTGAACATTCAACTTCAGTACCCCATTCCTGCTTTCTCGCCATACCCCTTGATCCCCCTAGCAGTAAGGACCTCATCTAACTCCTTTTTGAATATATTTAGTGAATTGGCCTCAAAACTTTCTGTGGTAGAGAATTCCACAGGTTCACCACTCTCTGGGTGAAGAAGTTCCTCCGCATCTCGGTCCTAAATGGCTTACCCCTTATCCTTAGACTGTGACCCCTGGTTCTGGACTTCCCCAACATTGGGAACATTCTTCCTGCATCTAACCTGTCTAACCCCGTCAGAATTTTATATGTTTCTATGAGGTCCCCTCTCATTCTTCTGAACTCCAGTGAATACAAGCCCAGTTGATCCAGTCTTTCTTGATAGGTCAGTCCCGCCATCCCGGGAATCAGTCTGGTGAACCTTCGCTGCACTCCCTCAATAGCAAGAATGTCCTTCCTCAGGTTAGGAGACCAAAACTGTACACAATACTCCAGGTGTGGCCTCACCAATGCCCTGTACAACTGTAGCAACACCTCCCTGCCCCTGTACTCAAATCCCCTTGCTATGAAGGCCAACATGCCATTTGCTTTCTTAACCGCCTGCTGCACCTGCATGCCAACCTTCAATGACTGATGTACCATGACACCCAGGTCTCTTTGCACCTCCCCTTTTCCTAATCTGTCACCATTCAGATAATAGTCTGTCTCTCTGTTTTTACCACCAAAGTGGATAACCTCACATTTATCCACATTATACTTCATCTGCCATGCATTTGCCCACTCACCTAACCTATCCAAGTCGCTCTGCAGCCTCACAGCATCCTCCTCGCAGCTCACACTGCCACCCAACTTAGTGTCATCCGCAAATTTGGAGATACTACATTTAATCCCTTCATCTAAATCATTAATGTACAGTGTAAACAGCTGGGGCCCCAGCACAGAACCTTGCGGTACCCCACTAGTCACTGCCTGCCATTCTGAAAAGTACCCATTTACTCCTACTCATTGCTTCCTGTCTGACAACCAGTTCTCAATCCATGTCAGTACACTACCCCCAATCCCATGTGCTCTAACTTTGCACATCAATCTCTTGTGTGGGACCTTGTCGAACGCCTTCTGAAAGTCCAAATATACCACATCAACTGGTTCTCCCTTATCCACTCTACTGGAAACATCCTCAAAAAATTCCAGAAGATTTGTCAAGCATGATTTCCCTTTCACAAATCCATGCTGACTTGGACCTATCATGTCACCTCTTTCCAAATGCACTGCTATGACATCCTTAATAATTGATTCCATCATTTTACCCACTACCGATGTCAGGCTGACCGGTCTATAATTCCCTGTTTTCTCTCTCCCTCCTTTTTTAAAAAGTGGGGTTACATTGGCTACCCTCCACTCCATAGGAACTGATCCAGAGTCAATGGAATGTTGGAAAATGACTGTCAACGCATCCACTATTTCCAAGGCCACCTCCTTAAGTACTCTGGGATGCAGTCCATCAGGCCCTGGGGATTTATCGGCCTTCAATCCCATCAATTTCCCCAACACAATTTCCCGGCTAATAAGGATTTCCCTCAGTTCCTCCTCCTTACTAGACCCCCCGACCCCTTTTATAACCGGAAGGTTGTTCGTGTCCTCCTTCGTGAATACCGAACCAAAGTACTTGTTCAATTGGTCCGCCATTTCTTTGTTCCCCGTTATGACTTCCCCTGATTCTGACTGCAGGGGACCTACATTTGTCTTTACTAAACTTTTTCTCTTTACATATCTATAGAAACTTTTGCAATCCGTCTTAATGTTCCCTGCAAGCTTCTTCTCATACTCCATTTTCCCTGCCCTAATCAAACCCTTTGTCCTCCTCTGCTGAGTTCTAAATTTCTCCCAGTCCCCAGGTTCGCTGCTATTTCTGGCCAATTTGTATGCCACTTCCTTGGCTTTAATACTATCCCTGATTTCCCTTGATAGCCACGGTTGAGCCACCTTCCCTTTTTTATTTCTATGCCAGACAGGAATGTACAATTGTTGTAGTTCATCCATGCAGTCTCTAAATGTCTGCCATTGCCCATCCACAGTCAACCCCTTAAGTATCATTCGCCAATCCATCTCAGCCAATTCACGCCTCATACCTTCAAAGTTAGCCTTCTTTAAGTTCTGGACCATGGTCTCTGAATTAACTGTTTCATTCTCCATCCTAATGCAGAATTCCACCATATTATGGTCACTCTTCCCCAAGGGGCCTCGCACAACGAGATTGCTAATTAATCCTTTCTCATTACATAACACCCAGTCTAAGATGGCCTCCCCCCTAGTTGGTTCCTCGACATATTGGTCTAAAAAACCATCCCTTATGCACTCCAGAAAATCCTCCTCCACCGTATTGCTTCCAGTTTGGTTAGCCCAATCTATGTGCATATTAAAGTCACCCATTATAACTGCTGCACCTTTATTGCACGCACCCCTAATTTCCTGTTTGATGCCCTCCCCAACATCACTACTACTGTTTGGAGGTCTGTAAACAACTCCCACTAACGTTTTTTGCCCTTTGGTGTTCTGCAGCTCTACCCATATAGATTCCACATCATCCAAGCTAATGTCCTTCCTAACTATTGCCTTAATCTCCTCCTTAACCAGCAATGCTACCCCACCTCCTTTTCCTTTTATTCTATCCTTCCTGAATGTTGAATACCCCTGGATGTTGAGTTCCCAGCCCTGCTCATCCTGGAGCCACGTCTCCGTAATCCCAATCACATCATATTTGTTAACATCTATTTGCACAGTTAATTCATCCACCTTATTGCGGATACTCCTTGCATTAAGACACAAAGCCTTTAGGCTTGTTTTTTTAACACCCTCTGTCCTTTTAGAATTTTGCTGTACAATGGCCCTTTTTGTTCTTTGCCTTGGGTTTCTCTGCCCTCCACTTTTCCTCATCTCCTCTCTGTCTTTTGTTTTTGCCTCTTTTTTGTTTCCCTCTATCTCCCTGCATTGGTTCCCATCCCCCTGCCATATTAGTTTAACTCCTCCCCAACAGCACTAGCAAACACTCCCCCGAGGACATTGGTTCCGATTCTGCCCAGGTGCAGACCGTCCGGATTGTACTGGTCCCACCTCCCCCAGAACCGGTTCCAATGCCCCAGGAATTTGAATCCCTCCCTGCTGCACCATTGCTCAAGCCACGTATTCATCTGAGCTATCCTGCGATTCCTACTCTGACTAGCACGTGGCACTGGTAGCAATCCCGAGATTACTACTTTTGAGGTCCTACTTTTTAATTTAGCTCCTAGCTCCTTAAATTCATTTCGTAGGAACTCATCCCTTTTTTTACCTATGTCATTGGTACCAACGTGCACCACGACAACTGGCTGTTCTCCCTCCCTTTCTAGAATGTCCTCCACCCGCTCCGAGACATCCTTGACCCTTGCACCAGGGAGGCAACATACCATCCTGGAGTCTCGGTTGCGGCCGCAGAAACGCCTATCTATTCCCCTTACAATTGAATCCCCTATCACTATCGCTCGCCCACTCTTTTTCCTGCCCTCCTGTGCAACAGAGCCAGCCACGGTGCCATGAACTTGGCTGCTGCTGCCCACTCCTGATGAGTCATCCCCCTCAACAGCACTCAAAGCAGTGTATCTGTTTTGCAGTGGGATGACCACAGGGGACCCCTGCACTACCTTCCTTGCACTACTCTTCCTGCTGGTCTTCCATTCCCTCGCTGGCTGTGGACCCTTCTCCTGCAGTTAGACCAACTCGCTACACGTGATACTCACGTCATTCTCAGCATCGTGGATGCTCCAGAGTGAATCCATAGATTGGGCTAACCAAACTGGAAGCAATACGGTGGAGGAGGATTTTCTGGAGTACAATATGCAGTGTTGTTATGAAGGTTACAGTTACATGTAGATTACATACATAACAGAATGGCTTCTTCCTGTTCCTGTGTAACAGGCTCGAGGGGGCTGAATGGGTCCCCTCCTGTTCCTGTGTAACAAAGTCGAGAGGCTGAACAGACCGCCTCTTCTTCTTGTGTAACAGGCTCAAGGGGATGAATGGGCCTCCTCCTGTTCCCATGCAACTGCCCCGAGGGGTTGAATGAGCCTCCTTCTGTTACTGTGTAACAGGCTTGAGGGGCTGAATGGCCGTCATCCTGTTCCTGTGTAACAGGCTCAAGGGGATGAATGGGCCTCCTCCTGTTCTTGTGTAACAAGCTCGAGGGGCTGAATGACCCTCATCCTGTTCCTGTGTAAAAGGCTCAAGGGGCTGAATGGGCTCCTCCTGTTCCTATGTAACAGGCTCAACAGGATGAAAGGCCTCCTCCTGTTCCTGTGTAAGAGGCTGAAGGGGGCTGAATGGGCCTCATCCTATTCCTGTGCAACGTGCTCAAGGGGCTGAATGGGCCGCCTCCTTTTGCCATGTAACAGGCTCAGAGGGCTGAATGGGCCTCTCACTGTTCCTGTGTCGCAGGCTCGAGGGGTTGGATGGGCTTCTCCTGTTCCTATTTAACAGGATCAACAGGATGAAAGGCCTCCTCCTGTTCCTGTGTAACAGGCTCAAGGGTTTAATGGCCTCCTCCTGTTCCTGTGTAACAGCATCGAGGGGCTGAATGGCCTCCTCAAGTTCGTGTGTAACAGGCACGAGGGGCTGCATGGCCTCCTCCTCTTACTGTGTCACTGTCTCGAGGGGCTGAATGGCCTCCTCATTTTCCTGTGTAACAGGCTTGAGGGGCTGAATGGTCCCCTCCTGTTCCTGTATAATACGCTCTAGGGCTGAATAGACAACCTTCTGATGCTGTGTAACAGGCTCGAGGGGCTGAATGGCCTCCTCCTGTTCCTATGTAACAGGCTCGAGGGGCTGAATGGGCCTCCTGCTGTCCCTATGTAACAGGCTCGAGGGGCTGAATGGCCTTCTCCTGTTCCTATGTAACAGCCGCGAGGGGCTAGATGGGCCTCCTCCTGTTCTTTTGAAACAGGCTCAAGGTACTGAATTGGCCTCCTCCTGTTCCTGTGTAACAGGCTCGAGAGGCTGAATGTGCCTCCTCCTGTTCATAGAAACATAGAAACATAGAAATTTTTTGCAGGAGTAGGCCGTTCGTCATTTCGAGCCTGCACCACCATTCAATACGATCATGGCTGATCATGCATTTCAGTACTGCATTCCTGCTTTCTCTCCATACCCCTTGCTCCCCTTAGCTGTGTGGGACAAATCTAACTCCCTTTTGAATATATCTAACGAACTGGTCCCAACAACTTTCTGTGGTCGAGAATTCCACATTCCCACAACTCTCTGGGTGAAGAGGTTTCTCCTCATCTCGGTCATAAATGGCTTACCCCTTATCCTTAGACTGTGACCCCTGGTTCTGGATTTCCCCAACATCGGAAACATTCTTCCTGCATCTCACCTGTCCGACCCTGTCAGAATGTTATATCTTTCTAGCAGATCCCCTCTCATTCTTCTAAATTCCATTGAATACAAGCCTAGTCGATCCAGTCTTTCTTCATTTGTAAGTCCTGTCACCCCGGGAATCTGTCTGGTGAATCTTCGCTGCACTCCCTCAATAGCAAGAATGTCCTTCCTCACATTAGGAGATCAAAACTGTACACAATATTCAAGATGTGGCCTTACCAAGACTCTGTACAACTGTACTAAGACTTCCCTGCTCCTATGCTCAAATCCCCTCGCTATGAAGGCCAACATGCCATTTGCTTTCTTCAATGCCTGCTGCATCTGTATGCCAACCTTCAATGACTGATGTACCATGACACCCAGGTCTCATTGCACCTCCCCTTTTCTTAATCTGTCACCATTCAGGTAATAGTCTGTCTCTCTGTTTTTACCACCAAAGTGGATAGCCTCACATTTATCCACATTATACTTCATCTGCCATGCATTTGCCCACTCACCTAACCTATCCAAGTCACTCTGCAGCCTCATAGCATCCTCCTCGCAGCTCACACTGCCACCCAACTTAGTGTCATCCGCAAATTTGGAGATACTACATTTAATCCCCTCGTCTAAATCATTAATGTACAATGTAAACAGCTGGGGCCCCAGCACAGAACTTTGCGGTACCCCACTAGTCACTGTCTGCCATTCTGAAAAATACCCATTTACTCCTACTCTTTGCTTTCTGTCCGACAACCAGTTCTCAATCCATGTCAGCACACTACCCCCAATCCCATGTGCTTTAACTTTGCACATTAATCTCTTGTGTGGGACCTTGTCGAAAGCCTTCTGAAAGTCCAAATACACCACATCAACTGGTTCTACCTTGTCAACTCTACTGGAAACATCCTCAAAAAATTCCAGAAGATTTGTCAAGCATGATCTCCCTTTCACAAATCCATGCTGACTTGCACCTATCATGTCACCTCTTTCCAAATGCGCTGCTATGACATCCTTAATAATTGATTCCATCATTTTACCCACTACCGATGTCAGACTGACCGGTCAAAATTCCCTGTTTTCTCTCTCCCTCCTTTTTTTAAAAGTCGGGTTACATGGGCTACCCTCCACTCCATAGGAACTGATCCAGAGTCTCTGGAATGTTGGAAAATGACAGTCAATACATCCGCTATTTCCAAGGCTACCTCCTTAAGTACTCTGTGATGCAGTCCATCAGGCCCTGGACATTTATCGGCCTTCAATCCCATCAATTTCCCCAACACAATTTCCCGACTAATAAGGATTTCCCTCAGTTCCTCCTTCTTACTAGACCCTCTGACCCCTTTTATATCCGGAAGGTTGTTTGTGTCCTCCTTAGTGAATACCGAACCAAAGTACTTGTTCAATTGGTCTGCCATTTCTTTGTTCCCCGTTATGACTTCCCCTGATTCTGACTGCAGGGGACCTACGTTTGTCTTTACTAACCTTTTTCTCTTTACATACCTATAGAAACTTTTGCAATCCGCCTTAATGTTCCCTGCAAGCTTCTTGTCGTACTCCACTTTCGCTGCTATTTCTGGCCAATTTGTATGCCACTTCCTTGGTTTTGATACTAGCCCTGATTTCCCTTGATAGCCACAGTTGAGCCACCTTCCCTTTTTTATTTTAAGCCAGACAGGAATGTACAATTGTTGTAATTCATCCATGCGGTCTCTAAATGTCTGCCATTGGCCATCCACTGTCAACCCCTTAAGTATCATTCGCTAATCTATCCTAGCCAATTCATGCCTCATACCTTCAAAGATATTGAAGACATCATGAAAGATATTAACAACAATGTTTAATTCTGCTATACTGTACATCCTATCCTTTACCATTTAGCAGCTTCAGAAAGTTCGGTCTGAAGCCCATGGAATATGTTAATATGTTGAACTTCAAAAACTGGTCAAGAAATGCCATTCTTAATGCCATTCAATCGAGAGAAGTGTGAGGTAATGCATTTGGGGAGGGCAAACAAGGCTAGGGAATACACATGAAATTGCAGGATACTGAGAAATGTAGAGGAACAGAGGGACCTCAGAATGCAATTCAAAGGTTTCTGAAAGTGGCAGGGCAGCAAGATAACGTGGACAAGAAGGCATACGCAATATTTCCCTTTATTAGCCAAGGCACAGAATATGAGAGCGGGGAGGTTATGCAAGTTGGGCCACAGCTGGAGTACTGCGTACAGTTCTGGTCACCACATTACAGGAAAGATGTGCTTGCACGAGAGAGGTTACAGAATGGATTTACGAGGATGTTGCCTGGACTGGAGAATTGTAGCTATGAGCAAAGATTGGATAGTCTGGGGTTGTTTTCTTTGGATCAGAGGAAGCCGATGGGAGACCTGATTGAGCTGTATAAAATTGTGAGGGGCCTAGATAGGGTGAATAGGAAGGACCTGTTTCCCTTAGCAGAGAGGTCAACAGCCAGGGGGCATAGATTTAAAGTAATTGGTAGGAGGTTGAGAGGGGATTTGGGAGGAAATGTTTTCACCCAGAGGGTTGTGGGGGTCTGGAACCCACTGCCTCAAAGGATGGCAAAGGCAGAAACCCTCACCACATTTAAGGTATTTGGAGATGCAATTGACATGGTGTAAATTACAGAGCTATGGGCTAAGAGCTGGAAAGTGGGATTATCCTGGATAGTTTTTGGCAACTGGCATGGACATGATGGGCCGAAATGGACTCCTTCCATGCTGTAAATTTCTATGATTCTATGATTCCATGAACATCCTCATAAATCTCCTGTGTACCCTCTCGAGTGCAATCACATCTTTCCTGCAATGTGGTACACTTCTTCTTCTTAGCCAGTCCCTCGGAGTCCAGGATGAATTGCTTCCACATTAATATAATTCTCAGGTGACTCTTGAGTGCAATGCGGGACTTACAGTCTCTGTCACGGGTGGGGCAGACGGTGGTTGGAGGGACGGGTGGGTGGGGAGCTTGGGTTGTCGTAAGCTCCTTCCGCTGTCTGCGCTTGACTTTCGCGTTCTCCCAGCGAAGAGGCTCGAGGTGCTCGGCACCTTCCCCGATGCTTCTCCTCCACTTTGATTGGTCTTGGGCCAGCGATTTGGAGGCGTCGGTGGGGATGCTGCACGTTTTCAAGGATGCTTTGAGGGTGTCCTTGAAGCCTTTCCTCTGCCCACCTGGGGCTTGCTTGCCGTGTTGCAGCTCTGAGTCCAGCGCTTTTTTGGGGAGTCTCGTATTGGCCATGCGGACAATGTGGCCCGTCCATCGGAGCTGATTGAGTGCAGTCAATGCCTCGAAGCTGGGGGGTGTTGGCCTGAGCGACAACACTGACGTTGGTGCGTCTGTCCTGCCAATGGATTTGCAGGATCTTGCGGAGGCAGCATTGGTGGTACTTCTGCAGTGCTTTGAGGTGCCTGCTGTACATAGTCCATGTCTTGCAGTACTGTAGCTGTGACCTAACTGGTATTTTATACTCTTCAAGCATGACCTCCCCTCTCTTATATTCTATACCTCGGCTAATAAAGGCAAGCATTCAGTATGCCGTCTTAACCACCTTATCCACCTGTCCTGCTGCCTTCGGGGATCTGTAAGGTTCCTCTGTTCCTCTACACTTCTCAGTACCCAATCATTTAATGTGTATTCCCTTGCCTTGTTTCGCCCTCCCCAAACGCATTACCTCACACTTCTCCGGATTGAATTCCATTTGCCACTATTCTGCCCACCTGACCAGTTCATTGACATCTTCCTGCAGTCTACAGCTTTCTGATTCATTATCTACCACACGGCCAATTTTTGTCTGCAAACTTCTTAATCGTACCCCCTACAATTAGATCAGGAAAGACTGGATGAGGTTCGAGTGGATCGATAGCGCTGTCATCGACTGATCGGGCCGAATGGCCTGTTTCTGTGCCGTATATCCAATGCAATCCTGTGTAATCCATGATTGCATGAAGCTGGGGTTGTTCTCCTGAGTGTTGAGAAGGTTGAGAGGAGATTTGACAGAGGTGATGAAAATTATGAATGGTTTTGAGAGAGTAAATAAAGAGAAACTGCTTCCAGTGGCAAGATGGTCTTTGCAGAAGAATTTGAATGATTTCAACTGCAATATCAGCCAGTGAAGGTCGCTGTGTTATATTGCTTGCAAGAGGATGGATGGCTCAGTCAGTAAAACAACAGATTTTGAATTTGAGGGTATAGAGTTCAAGTCCCTATTCAAGCGATGCTTTTAAATCAATATTCACAATTCTCTCTTTCATCATCATCATAGGCAGTCCCGTTGCTATCACGTCAAAAAGGGTGTAGAGTTCACAGGTACACCCAGATCCTGAACTATATATTGAAGGGTGGAAGATGACTGAGGGTGCATTTTTTTAATGTGTGGTGGCCATTGCACACCAGCCACCACACGAGTTTGACAGAGCGAGGTCTTGGTCCAGTGGCAAGGGTTAACCAAGACGACTGGAGACCTGCTCTGCTGCACGGACCGAGTGCGCGCACACATATCGCAGTGTGGGCTGGCCCGTGCTGCCCCTGGGCCCTCGCCTCTCCTGGGCCCCGATCACGTCCCTCTACAGTCTCTCGCCGCTCCTTTGCCCCAACCTCGCCGCTCCTGCTGTATCTGCCCACCCTCCAATCACCGACCTTGATGACGACACTCTTCACTGCCGTCGCCCTCCTGCACCAGCTCGTGCTGTACCTTGCAGTGGTACACCGCCACGCTGCCTATGGTCGCCGTTCACTGCTCCTTTAATGGCCCCGACCTGATGGTCTCTCTTTCAGGCAACCCCACGAAAGATGAGCCTTTCACGCTGATCTCATTAATGTATCTTAAAAATTTGTCACAGGCAGATTATTCCTTTAAATAGAGGGTACTTTCTAATGTCACTGCATCAAGTGTAAATTGGGTGTTGCCTTCATTGAGAAAAGCAGCAGTCGCACAGGGAGTTGGAACCGAGACCCTCATAATAAATCCTGATGCTCCATTAGTGGATGTGTTCAACATTACACAGGTTTACAACATGGTATGCATTCGTTCGGACCAGACAATCATTCCTTTATTAGTATTTAGCTAAAGACATTAAAGCCATCATGAAAGATATTAACAACAATGTTTTACTCCACTATGCTGTGCACACCTTCCTTTACCATTTAGCAGCTTCAGAAAGTTCAGTCTGAAGCCCATGGAATATATGAATATGTTGAACTTCAAAAACTGATCAAGAAATGCCATTCTTAATGCTATTCAATCCAGTGACATGTGAGGTAATGCATTTGGGGAGAGCTAACAAGGCAAAGGAATACACAATAAATGGTAGGACACTCAGAAGTGTGGAGGAACAGAGGGACCCGGGAATGTATGTCCACAGATCCCTGAAGGTAGCAGGCCAGGTAGATAAGGTGGTTAAGAAAGCATACGGAATACTTGCCTTTATTAACTGAGGAATAATACAAGACCAGGGAGGTTATGCTTGAACTGGATAAAACACTATTTAGGCCACAGCTGGAGTACTGCGTGCATTTCTGATCACCACATTACAGGAAAGATGTGATTGCACTCGAGAGGGTACAGCAGAGATTTGCGAGGATGTTTCCTGGACTGGATAATTTTAGCTATGAGGAACGATTGGTTGGGTGGAGGTTGTTTTCTTTGAAACAGAGGTGGCTGAGTGGAAACCTAATTGAGGTATATAAATTTATGAGGGACGTAGATATAGTGGATAGGAAGGATCTATTTCCCTGAGCAGAAGGGTCAATAAGGAAGGGGCATAGATTTAAAGTAATTCATAGGAGGTTTAGAGGGGATTTGAGAAGAAATATCTTCACCCAGAGGGTGGTGGGAGTGTGGAACTCTCTGCCTGAAACGGTGGTAGATGCAAAAACTCCCATCAGATTTAAACAGTACTTGAATATATATTTGAAGTGCTGTAACCTGCAATGCTACGGACCAAGGGTTGAAAAGTGGGATTAGGCAGGATAGCTCTTTGTCGGCTAGCATGGACACGATGGGCTGAATGATCTCCTTCTAAATATTGCTATGATTCTTCAACGCAAGGGTATTCATATCAGGAAAGGATGAACAGGGGCGTCCCTTTTCTCTTGAAGATAGAAGGCTGAGGGATGATATAAAATGATCTTTAAAATGATGGAAGGTTTTGCTCGAGTGGATACAGAGAGAATGTCTCCACTTTTGGGAAGAGCATAACTAGAGGCCATCAATATAAGATAGTCACCAAGAAATCCAATAGGGAATTCAGAAGAAACTTCTTTACTCAAAGACTGGTGAGAATGTGGAACTCACTACCACAGGGAGTGGTTGAAGCGAATAGTATAGATGCATTTAAGGGGAGGCTGGACAAGCGTATGAGGGAGAAGGGAATAGAGGGTTATGCTGATAGATTTAGATGAGGAAAGACGGGAGGAGGCATGGACTGGTTGGGCCGAATGGCCTGTTTCTGTGCGCTATATCCTGTGGAATCCTATGTAATCTATGATCATATGATGCTGGGGTTTGTTATCCTCAAGTGGACGTAAAAGATCCCATGGCAGTATATCGAAGAAGCACAGGGGAGTTATCCCCAGTGTCTCTCAATCAACATAACAAAAAAACATATTCTCCTGTCATTATCACATTGCTGTTTGTGGGAGCTTGCTGTGCACAAATTGGCTGCCGCATTTCCCACATTACAACAGTGACTACACTCCAATAGTACTTCATTGGCTGTAAAGCGCTTTGAGACGTCCGGTGGTGATGAAAGGCGTTATGTAAATGCAAGTGTTTATTTTTTTTCTTGGTGCTGAGAAGGTTGAGAGGAGATTTGATAGAGGTGTTGAAAATGATGAATGGTTTTGCGAGCTAAATAAAGAGAAATTGTTTCCAGTAGTCGGAGGGTCTGTAACCAGAGAGTATTTGTGAAGTGTGGGTGTGTGAGAGAAATGCACTGTTCAGACTGGATCAGTGCAGAATAATATGAATGATGTAATGTCAGCCAGTGAGAGTCACTGTGTTACATTACATGCAAGAGCCCGGATAGCTCAGTCGGTAGAGCATCAGAATTTTAACCTGAGGGTCTAGGGTTCAGGTCCCTATTTGGGTGATGCTTTTAAATTGATATATTCAATTCTCTCTTTCTGGCAACCCTGATCTCATTAATGTATCATAAAAATTTATTACAGCACAATTATTCTTTCCAACAGAGGGTATTTTCTGATGTCACTACTTTCAAGTGTAAATTGTATGTTGTCTTCATTGCGAAAAGCAGCATTTGCACGGGGACTTGGTACCGAGACCCTCATAATCAATCCTGTTGCTCCATTAGTGGATGTATTCAACATTACACAGGTTTACAACTTGGTATGCATTCGTTTGGACCATACAACAATCTGTTATGTCTGTAAACCTGTAATTACCATGTCTAATCACCAGAGGGCTTATCACCTGGAGTCCCAAGGGATTGTGGGATTGAGCACCTGTATAAAAGGAGGCCTCACAGGCTGGAGAGGCACTCTTAGATCTGCAATAAAGGACGACGGTCACACTTACTTTGAGCTTGCAGCATCTAGTCTGACTCTTTATCCAAGACATAACAACTGGCGACGAGATAAATAACGAACCCCAATGCAACAATGCAGAGAACTGTAGGCATCCTGGAGAAATTTTCAGAGGGAGGTGTTTGGGAAATCTTCGTGGAGCAACTTGACCAATACTTCGTGGCCAACAAGCTGGAAGGAGAAACGAATGCTGCCAAACGAAGGGCGATCCTCCTCACCGTTTGCGGGACATCAATGTATGGCCTCATGAAAAACCTGCTCGCTCCAGCAAAACCCACAGACAAGTCATACGATGAATTGTGCACACTGGTCCGGGAGCATCTAAACCCGAAGGAAAGCGTGCTGATGGCGGGGTATCGGTTCTACATGTACAAGAGGACTGAAGGCCAGGAAGTGGCGAGCTACGTTGCCGAGCTAAGACGCCTCGCAGGACATTGCGAATGTGAAGGACACTTGGAGCATATGCTCAGGGACCTCTTTGTACTTGGCATTGGCCATGAACTGTAAAGACCCCAACCTTGAGTAAAGCCATAACGATAGCCCAGGTGTTAATCTCCACCAGTGACAATACCAAACAAATTTCACAGCACACTAGTGCTGCTGCAAGTACTGAGAACAAAGTAACGTTGTTTTCAAATCGAAATGTACATGGTAGGACTTACACGCCTGTAGTTGCATGTCCACAGATGACTCAGAGTCCACCATCAAGGGTGGTGAACACAAGGCCATTAGCACCTTGTTGGCTGTGCGGGGGTGATCATCGATTCCATTCATGCCGCTTCAAAGGATACGTTTGCAAGGGCTGTGGAACAATGGGACACCTCCAACGCATGTGCAGGCGAGCGCAAACCCTGCTAATCCTGCAAACCACCATGTAGCAGAGGAGCACAGATCCACGGTGGAACATGACGGACCAGATCCTCAGACTGAGGAGGCAGAGGTGTATGGGATGCACACATTTACCACAAAGTGTCCCCCGATAATGCTGAAGGTTCAATTAAATGGACTCCTGGTGTCCATGGGGCAGGACACAGGCACAAGCCAGTCCATAATGAGTAAAAAGACTTTCGATAAGTTGTGGTACCACAAGGCTTCAAGGCCAGTCCTGACTCCCATTCGTACCAAACTCACAACGTACACAAAGGAACTGATTACTGTAATTGGCAGTGCTACCATAAAGGTCTCCTATGATGGAGCGGTGCACAAGTTACCTCTGGGTGGTACCAGGCGATGGCCCCACACTGTTTCGGCAGGAGCTGGCTGGGAAAGATACGCTGGAACTGGGACGACGTCTGAGCGCTTTCGTCCGTCGACGACACCTCATGTGCCCAGGTCCAAAGCAAGTTTCCCTCGCTGTTTGAACCAGGCATCGGGAAGTTCCAAGGAGCAAAAGTGCAGATCCATTTGATTCCGGGGGCACGACCCATCCATCACAAGGCGAGAGCGGTACCTTACATGATGAGAGAGAGGGTGGAGATCGAGCTGGACAGTCTGCAATGAGAGGGCATCATTTCACTGATCGAATTCAATGAGTGGCCCAGTCCAATCATTCCAGTCCTCAAGGAAGACGGCACCATCAGAATCTGTGGTGATTACAAAGTAACTATCAGTCGTTTCTCGCTGCAGGATCAATACCCGCTACAAAAGGCAGACGACCTATTTGCGATGCTGGTGGGAGGAAAAACATTCACGAAGCTAGATTTGACCTCAGCCTACATGATGCAGGATCTGGAGGGATCTTCGAAAGGCCTCACTTGCAGCAACACGCACAAAGGTCTTTTCGTTTACAACAGATGCCCATTTGGGATTTGATCGGCTGCGACGATATCCCCGAGGAACATGGAAAGCTTGCTGAAGTCGGTCCCTCATACCGGGATCTTCCAGGCCGATATCTTGGTTACAGGTCGGGACACTGTCGAGCACCTGCAGAACCTGGAGGAGGTTCTTAGTCGGCTTAATCATGTGGAGCTCAGGCTAAAACACTCGAAATACATTATCCTAGCGCCTGATGTGGAGTTCCTGGGGAGAAGAATCGCGGTGGACGGCATCAGGCCCACTGATTCGAAGACGGAGGCAATCATGAATGCACTGAGGCCACAGAACGTGACGGAGCTGAGGTCATTTCTCGGACTCCTGAACAATTTTGGTAATTTCTTACCGGGTCTTAGCACATTGTTAGAACCCCTGCACTCTTTACTGCGTAAGGGAGATGAATGGGTATGGGGTAAAAGCCAAGAAAATGCCTTTCAGAATGCTAGGAAGCTGTTATGTTCAAACAAATTGCTTGTGTTGTACGATCCATGTAAATGATTGGTACTAGCCTGTGATGCATCGTCGTACGGGGTCGGGTGTGTATTGCAACAAGCTAATGAATTTGGGAAATTGCAACTGGTTGCTTTTGCATCCAGAAGTCTGTCGAAGGCCGAGAGGGCCGACAGTATGATCGAAAAAGAAGCGTTAGAGAGTGTTTACGGGGTAAAGAAAATGCATCAATATCTGTTCGGGCAAATATTTGATTTGGAAATCGACCATAAGCCGCTTATGTCCCACTTCTCGGAAAATAAGGGGATAAATATGAATGCATCAACCCACATCCAGAGATGGGCGCTCATGTTGTCCGTATATAACTACGCCACCCGTCACAGACCAGGCACAGAAAACTGCGCCGATGCTCTCAGACGGTTACCATTGCCCACCACCGGGGTGGAGATGGCACAGCCTGCAGATTTAGTTATGGTAATGGTAATTCGAGGGTGAGCAATCACCTGTTACCGCCCGACAGATTAGAACCTGGACGAGCCAGGACCCCTGACTGTCCTTAGTAAAAAAACTGTGTGCTCCACTGGAGTTGGTCTCATGTCCCATTCGAGATTCAGGAAGAAATAAAGCCGTACCAGCGGCGCAAAGATGAAATGTCTACACAGGCAGACTGCCTCGTATGGGGTAATCTGGTAGTTTTGCCAAAAAAGGGCAGGGACACTTTCAACAGTGATCTCCACTGTACTCACCCAGGCACTGTAATGATGAAAGCGATAGCCAGATCCCACGTGTGGTGGCCCGGTATCGATGCAGACTTAGAGTCCTGTGTGCACAAATGTAATACATGTTCCCAGTTAAGCAATGCACCCAGAGAGATGCCACTCAGTTTAATGTCTTGGCCCTCCAAACCGTGGTCGAAGGTTCATGTCGACTATGCAGGCCCGTTCTTGAGTATAACGTTTTTAGTGGTTGTAGATGTACTCCAAATGGATTGAATGTGTGATAAAGTCAGCAAGCACGTCCGCTGCCACCATTGAAAGCCTATGGGCCATGTTTGCCACACACGGCCTGCCTGATGTCCTTGTAAGTGACGATGGGCCATGCGATACGAGTGCCGAATTCAAGGAATTCATGACCCACAATGGGGTCAAACATGCCACGTATGCCCCATTTAAGCCAGCGTCCAACGGTCAGGCGAACAAGCCGTTCAAACAATCAAGCTGGGGTTGAAATGGGTAAATGAAGTCTCAATGCAGACTTGCTTATCCCGAGTCCTGTTTAGTTACTGCACAAGACATCACTTGCTCACTGGGGTCCCTCCCGCTGAACTGCTCATGAAAAGGGCACTTAAGACAAGGCTCTCGTTAGTCCACCCTGATCTACAGGAACAGGTAGAGAGCAGGCAGCTTCAACAGAATACATATCATGATCGCGCAAATGTGTCACAAGAAATTGAAGCAAATGATCCTGTTTTTATGTTGAACGATGGACAAGGTCCCAAGTGGATTGCTGGCACTGTTTTGGCCAAAGAGGGGAGTAGGGTGTTTGTGGTCAAACTCGCAAATGGGCTCACCTGCAGGAAACACTTGGACCAAACCAAACTCAGATTTACGGACTATCCAGAACAACCCACAATAGACGCAACCTTTTTTGACCCTCCAACACCACACATAAAGTGGCAACCGACCCAGCGGTTGACCACGAAGCAGAACCTATCACCTGCAGCAGCCCAGCAAGGCTCACCTTCCCCAGCAGTCCAGCAAGCCCAGCTGCGCCGCAGCCCACTGAAGGCCCAACAAATGACATACCAACACCAGCATTTGCACTGAGACGATCAACCAGGGAAGGGAAGGCCCCAGATCGACTCACATTGTAAATAGTTACACTATTGACTTTGAGGAGGGAATGTTGTTATGTATGTAAACCTGTAATTACCATGTCTAACCACCAGGGCTTATCCCCTGGAGTCCTAAGAGATCCCACAATCCCTTGGGAGAACCTGTATATAAGGAGGTCTCACAGGCTGGAGAAGTATGCTTAGATCTATAATAAAGGACTATGGGCCACACTTCCTTTGAGCTTGCAGCATCTAGTCTGACTCTTTATCCAAGACATAACACAATAATTCCTTTACTAGTTTTTAGCTAAAGATATTAAAGACATCATGAAAGATATTAACAACAATGTTTTATTCTGCTATACTGTACACCCTTTCCTTTACCATTTAGCAGCTTCAAAAAGTTCAGTCTGACGCCCATGAAATATATTAATATGTTGAACTTCAAAAACTGGTCAAGAAATGCCATTCTTCAAACTGTTCACTCCATAGATATGTGAGGTGATGCATTTGGGGAGGGCTAACAAGGCAAGGCACATTAAATTGTCGGACACTGCGAAGTGTAGAGGAACAGAGGGACCTTGGAGTGCATGTCCACAGATCCCTGAAGGTTCGCTGGGCAGGTAGGTAAGGTAGTTGAGAAGGCATACGGAATACTCGCTGTTATTAGCCGAGGCATAGAATATAAGACCAGGGAAGTTATGCTTGAATTGTATAAAACACTGGTTAGACCACAGCTGGAGTATTGTGTGCAGTTCTGGTCACCGCATTACAGGAAAGATATGATTGCACTAGAGAGGGCACAGAAGAGATTCATGAGGTGCTACCTGGACTGGAGAATTTTAGCTATGAGGAAAGACTGGATGGGTGCGGTTTGTTTTCCTTGGAACAGAGGCGGCTGAGGGAAGACCTAATTGAGGTGTATAGATTATCAGGGGCCTAGATATAGTGGATAGGAAGGATCTGTTTCCCTGAGCAGAGGGGTCACTAAGGAAAGGGCATAAATATAAAGTAATTTATTGGAGGTTTAGAGGGGATTTGAGAAGAAATATCTTCACCCAGTGGGTGGTGGGGATCTGGAACTCACTTCCTGAAAGGGTGGCAGAGGCAGAAACCCTCAGCATATTTAAATGGTACTTGAATACACATTTGAAGTGCTGTAACCTGCAATGGTACGGACTGAGTTGGAAAGTGGGATTAGGCAGGATAGCTCTTTGTCGGCTGACATGGAGACAGTGGGCTGAATAATCTCCTTCTAAATATTGCTGTGGTTCTTCTACACGAGGGCATGTATATCAGGAAAGGATGGAGAGTCTGGGTCGCTTTTCTCTTGAAAAATGAAGGCCGAGGGCTGGCCTAAAAGATATCTTTAAAATTATGAAAGGTTTTGATAAGAGTGGATGCAGAGAAAATATTTCCACTTGTGGGGAAGAGCATAACCAGAGGCCTCCAAAATAAGATAGTCACCAAGAAATCCAATCGGGAATTCAGAAGAACCTTCTTTACCCAAAGACTGGTGAGAATGTGGAACTCACTACCACAGGGAGTGGTTGAAGCGAATAGTATCGATGCATTTAAGGGGAGGCACGACAAGCGTATGAGAGAGAAGGGAATAGAGGGTTATGCTGATAGATTTAGATGAGGAAAGACAGGAGGAGGCTCGAGTGGAGCATAAATGCCGGCATGGACTGGTTGGGCCGAATGGCCTGTTTCTGTGCCCTATATCCTATATAATCCTGTGTAATCTATGATCATATGAAGCTGGGGTTTGTTATCCTCAAGTGGACATAAAAGATCCCATGGCAGTATATCGAAGAAGCACAGGGAAGGTATCCCCAGTGTCTCTCAATCAACATAACAAAAAAACAGATTATTCTATCATTATCACATTGCTGTTTGTGGGAGCTTGCTGTGCACAAATTGGCTGCCGCGTTTCCTGCATTACAACAGTGACTACCCTCCAATAGTACTTCATTGACTGTAAAGCGCTTTGAGACGTCCGGTGGTGATGAAAGGCGTTATGTAAATACAAGCGTTTATTTTTTTTCTTAGTACTGAGAAGGTTAAGAGGAGATTTGATAGAGGTGTTGAAAATGATGAATGGTTTTGCGAGCTAAATAAAGAGAAATTGTTTCCAGTAGCCGGAGGGTCTGTAACCAGAGGGTATTTGTGAAATGTGGGTGTGTGAGAGAAATGGTCTGTTCAGACAGAATCAGTGCAGAATAATGTGAATGATGTAATGTGCAATGTCAGCCAGTGAGGGTCACTGTGTTATATTCCATGCAAGAGCCTGGATAGCTCAGTCGTTAGAGCATCAGACTTTTAATCTGAGGGTCTTGGGTTCAAGTCCCTATTCAGGTGATGCTTTTAAATCAATATTCTCAATTCTCTCTTTCTCGCAACACTGATCTTAATGTATCTTTGTCACAGCACGATCATTGTTCACAAGAGAGGGTATTTTCTCATGCCACTGTTGTCTTCATTGAGAAAAGCAACAGTCGCACAGGGACATGGAACCGAGACCCTCATAATAAATCCTGATGATCCATTAGTGGATGTATTCAACATTACACAGGTTTACAACCTGGTATTAATTCGTTTGGACCATACAATCATTCCTTTTTTAGTTTTCAGCTAAAAATATTAAAAACATCATGAAAGATATTAACATCAATGTTTTACTCCACTCTGCTGTACACACTTTCCTTTACCATTTAGCAGCTTCAGAAACTTTAGTCTGAAGCCCATGGAATATATTAATGTGTTGAACTTCAAAAACTGCTCAAGTAAAGTCATTCTTAATACCATTCAATCCAGAGAACGTGTGAGGTAATGGATTTGGGAAGGGCTAACCAGGGAAGTGAATCCACAATAAATGGTAGGATACTGAGAAGTGCAGAGGAACAGTGAGACCTGGGAATATATGTCCACAGATCCCTGAAGGTAGCAGGCCAGGTAGATAAGGTGGTTCAGGAGGCACATGGAATGCCTGCCTTTATTAGCCGAGACATAAAATACAACAGCAGGGAGGTTATACTTGTAGTGTACAAAACCCTATTTAGGCCACAGCTGGAGTACTGTGTGCATTTCTGGTCACCACATTACAGGAAAGATGTAATTGCACTAGAGAGCGTACAGAGGAGATTTACGAAGGTGTTACCTGGACCGGAGAATTTTAGCTATGAGGAAAGATTGGATGGGTGGGGGTTGTTTTCTTTGAAACAGAGGTGGCTGAGGGGAGATCTAATTGAGGTGTATACAGCTATGAGGGGCCGAGATATAGTGGATAGGAAGGACCTGTTTCCCTGAGCAGAGGGGTCAATAAGGAAGGGGCATAGATTTTAAGTAATTCATAAGAGGTTTAGAGAAGATTTGAGAAGAAATATCTTCACCCAGAGGGTTGTGGGAGTGTGGACCTCACTGCCTGAAAGGGTGGCAGATGCAAAAACCCTCATCAGATTTAAACAGTACTTGAATACATATCTGAAGTGCTGTAACCTGCAATGCTACAGACCAAGGGTTGAAAAGTGGGATTAGTCAGGATAGCTCTTTGTCGGCTAGCATGGACACGGTGAGCTGAATGATCTCTTTCTAAATATTGCTGTGGTTCTTCAACGCGATGGTATTCATATCAGGAAAGGATGAACAGGGGCGTCCCTTTTCTCTTGAAGATAGAAGGCTGAGGGATGATATAAAAGGATGTTTAAAATGCTGAAAGATTTTGATAGAGTGGATACAGAGAGAATGTTTCCACTTGTGGGAAGAGCATAACTCGAGGTCATCAATATAAGATAGTCACCAAGAAATCCAATGGGGAATTCAGAAGAAACAGCTTTACTCAAAGACTGGTGAGAATGTGGAGCTTGCTGTGCGAGGCGGCGGCAGTCGGAGAGGCGGGAGTCCGTGGTGTCGGAGCGGCCTATAAAGGCCCAGGTGCGTGGACAGGCCCAGCTTATGCAGCTGCAGCGGGGAGAGAAGGCAAAAAAGATGTAGAAAGAAATCAAAAGGTGACGTCACAACCGAGGGGGTAAGTGATTGGCTGGTGATTGGTGAGTAGCTTTTCATTTTCTTTTTTATATCAGTAAGTAAGCTGTTAACATTGTTGTTGCCAATTCAAGCGTATCGAAGGGTTAAGTCATGGCAGGAGAGCTCGGTCATGTGATATGCTCCTCCTGTACCATGTGGGAACTCAGGGACGACTCCAGTGTCCCTGACGACTATGTGTGCGGGAAGTGTATCCGCCTCCAGCTCCTGATGGACCGCGTTGCAGAATTGGAGCTGAGGGTGGATTCACTCTGCTGAGAATGACGTGAGTAGCACGTGTAGTGAGTTAGTCTTACCGCAGATGTGAAGGATCCACAGCCAGCTCGGGAATGGAAGACCAGCAGGAAGAGCAGTGCAAGGAAGGTAGTGCAGGGGTCCCCTGCGGTCATCCCCCTGCAAAACAGATCCACTGCTTTGAGTACTGTTGAGGGGGATGACTCATCAGGGGAGGGCAGCAGCAGCCAAGTTCATGGCACCTTAGCGGGCTCTGTTGCACAGGAGGGCAGGAAAAAGAGTGGGAGAGCGATAGTGATAGGGGATTCAATTGTAAGGGGAATAGATAGGCGTTTCTGCAGCCGCAACCGAGACTCCAGGATGGTATGTTGCCTCCCTGGTGCAAGGGTCAAGGATGTCTCGGAGCGGGTGCAGGACATTCTAAAAAGGGAGGGAGAACAGCCAGTTGTCATGGTGCACATTGGTACCAACGACATAGGTAAAAAAAAGGGATGAGGTCCTATGAGACGAATTGAAGGAGCGAGGAGCTAAATTAAAAAGTAGGACCTCAAAAGTAGTAATCTCGGGATTGCTACCAATGCCACGTGCTAGTCAGAGTAGGAATCGCAGGATAGCACAAATGAATACGTGGCTTGAGCAGTGGTGCAGCAGGGAGGGATTCAAATTCCTGGGGCATTGGAACAGGTTCTGGGGGAGGTGGGACCAGTACAAACCGGACGGTCTGCACCTGGGCAGGACCGGAACCAATGCCCTAGGGGAAGTGTTTGCAAGTGCTGTTGGGGAGGAGTTAAACTAATATGGCATGAGGATGGGAGCCAATGCAGGGAGACAGAGGGAAACAACAAGGAGACAAAAGCAAAAAATAGAAAGGAGATGAGTAAAAGTGGAGGGCAGAGACACCCAAGGCAAAAAACAAAAAGGGCCACTGAATATAAAGGGGCTGCAGGAGGGGTCAAAACTAAAAATCATGGTTTAAAAACTAGGATTAAAACACTCTACTTAATTGCACGCAGCATTCTAAATAAAGTAAATGAGTTGACGGCACAAATCATTACAAATGGGTATGATTTGGTGGCCATTACAGAAACATGGTTGCAGGGTGGCCAAGACTGGGAATTAAACATACAGGGGTATCTGACGATTCGGAAAGATAGACAAGAAGAGAAAGGAGGTGGTGTAGCTCTGTTAATAAAGGATGATATCAGGGCAGTTGTGAGAGACGATATTGGCTCTAATGAACAAAATGTTGAATCATTGTGGGTGGAGATTAGAGATAGTAAGGGGAAAAAGTCACTGGTGGGCGTAGTTTTTAGGCCCCCAAATAATAACTTCACGGTGGGGCGGGCAATAATCAAGGGAATAATGGAGACATGTGAAAAAGGAACGGCAGTAGTCATGGGGGATTTTAACCTACATATCGATTGGTCAACTCAAATCGCACGGGGTAGCCTAGAGGAGGAATTCATAGAATGCATACGGGATTGTTTCTTCGAACAGTATGTAACAGAACCTACAAGGGAACAAGCTATTTTAGAATTGGTCCTGTGTAATGAGACAGGAAAAATAAACAATCTCCTCGTAAAAGATCCTCTCGGAATGAGCGATCACTGTATGGTTGAATTTGTAATACAGATTGAGGGTGAGGAAGTTGTGTCAGAAACGAGCGTACTATGCTTAAACAAAGGGGATTACAGTGGGATGAGGGCAGAGTTGGCTAAAGTAGACTGGAAACACAGACTAAACGGTGGCACACTTGAGGAACAGTGGAGGACTTTTAAGGAGCTCTTTCATAGTGCGCAACAATAATATATTCCAGTGAAAAAGAAGGGCGGTAAGAGAAGGGATAACCAGCCGTGGATAACCAAGGAAATAAAGGAGAGTATCTGTTGTAGAGAGTCGAAAGATATATATACGAACACATGGTTCCTGAGACATATGGGGAATTCTATTGGGTTAAAATAACCTATATGTAATCTATAATCATTGTGATTGGCTTGTGTCCAGCCGTGATGGGCTGTGTAGCTGTAGTAAACTGTTTTGTAACTGTTGTGAAACATATAAAGGTGCATGTAATCCTTTGTTCTGTGAAGAGAAACCTGGATACGGTCCTGAGTTTTTCCTTCCCGCTGAGCGTAATAAAAGCTGCTTCAGCATTGGAACCGACCCTGAGTGTTGAGTGATTCTTCTAAGAAAACACTAACGCTAACAATGGCGTAGTCGGCAGGATTTCCCGGAGTCGCTGGACGCCCTTGGAAAAAACCCGGGTGAGTATAAAAAACAATTTTTAAGTATAAAGGGTGCGGAAGGTGGAAGCTGGTTGATGGACATGAGGAGACGGTCTAATATCTCAAACGCCTAGCATGAGCCTGAATTAAGAGGACTTTTGTCCCACGTGACGGCCAGGAACCAAGTAGGCGTAGGGAACACACTTAGACCGTGGGATCGTGATACCGAGAGACATCTTCCGGACCCAGTAGTGAAATTTGAAATACCCCGGGGTAGAACCAAGCGGTGTACAGCGGCTAACGGAATCCAAACCTGTGAACAGGGTCGGACCAACGGGCTGAGCGGTGGTAGGTAGTCGTTAAGGATACGTAGAGCACTGCGGGAATTGCTTAAACGCGTTTTTAAGAATTGTATAAGTTTGTGTAACAGCAGAACTTGTGACCTGACAGTAGCCAAGAGACAGTTTACTACAAGTCGCGCTAGAAAGAAAGCGGACCTCTGAGAGTAGATTCCTAACGATACCAGTCCTACCCAGGAATGGCCATGAAAACAAGTAAACTCGAGTGGAGACCAGAAGGGTCGCTTACCCGCCACCTGGCGGAAAAACAAAAGAAGCTAATTGAAAAAATGATTAAAGCAGGGTGGAATCCTCAGGAATTAGTTATGTGAGGAATTATTTAGATAAAACTACGAATTCCCTGAAAGGTCATGGATCCAAAAATAGAGCCAGCCAAAACAAGAAGAGAGACTGTTGTAAATGTCTGATCGTTGAGTGAGAAGTATCTGTGTGATTTTTGACTGCAGAATGAATTTTTTATGTTTTCATGTTCCGAAAGCCTGGTTGGAAGAGGAATGCAAGTGTCTGTTTATTTTAGAAACAGAGTGAAAGTCTTTTTTTAAACCCTTTGTAATGTTGTCCTGTATGTGGGAAGTTTTAAGACATTTAAGTTAGAAACGCAGGTGTGGATTTATTCGGATGATAAGTTACGGAGCTAGGAGAATAAACAAATAAAGAATAGGTTTGTTGAGCAAAATCTTTATTTGACATGCTCACTTACTTGCCGAAAGAAAACATGCAATGATTGATTGGGTTGAAAGACATAAATTTAGTCTCGGAATGAGATAAAGAATGCTTTAAAAAAAAGAGCTTCTAAAAAAAAAAAAAAGTTTTAAATAAAGATTGAAATTACAAAGTTTGAATTGGGATTTTGAGATATTCAGAGAAGGCACAGGAAATACTGAGGTGGATTTAAAAAAAAAAGAGAAAGATTAAATTAAATCTGATCAGGTCAAACTCCTGGGCAAGTGGCGAGCTATCTGCGAAGGTGTAAAAGGAACTTTTGGAAAATGTTAAAAAAACAACAAGCTTTAGTAACGACTTTGAAACTGGAGCATTTTGAGATAACGAAAGGCAGCACTCAAAAGCTGGACTCCATTCCAGTTATGGAGAAAAAGAAAAAGATAAAGACGCCACTTTGAAAGTAAACAAATGATTTTAAATTAACAACTTTATGGAGTTACGAACCCTCCGTGTAAAATACAAAACCTAATTTGAAGAAAGAAAAAAAAAGATGTAACAGACTAAATGGAAAAAGACATAACTTACTAAATACTAGTTGATGTTTGCTGTGAAAAAGATATTGGTTTAATTAGAAGAGAAAAAAAAATTGGAATAAGTAAAAAAAAACACTCTACATGGATTCGAATTTTCAATTATGAAAAAGTTTCAATGCAGTTTGAAAAGATTTCCAAAATGTCCCGAACAGTCTAAACAAGCAGGAGGGTTTTGAAGATAACGAGGAGAAAGAGAGAAATAAAAAAAAACAGAATTGAATTTCAGTAAACAAAATTGCTATTGTATGTGTGGTCTTGTTTTAAAACAATTAAAAAAAAAAAATTCTTTGGCAAGTACTTGAATTAGAAGTTAAGAAAACATTGGAGTTTACTCTAATGATTAATGCTGTTTGTAACGGATTCCTAATTTCGAAGCCAGTTTTGAAGGCACAAAGACTTTTTTTTCAGATGATTACGTGAAGTCACGTAATGACATCAGGTCTTCTTACAAACCTGGAAAGGAGTTAACCCTTTCCATTGACAGCCGTTTTATACTGAACATTATTAATTTGGATTTCTTAATAGAAAAAAAAAGACTCACCTAACAGAGGAAACAAAAATAAAAACAGAACTAGCTTATGTAATAATACTTGCCTGATACAATAAAGAAATAGATACTCAATAAAACAAATTGAAGAGTTAAAAGCTAAGATAAACAGGCTGGAAGAGATAACGGGTCTAGACGGATAGTGCAGTGCGCAGCCATAGCACCATCACCTCTGGCAATAGAGCCAATGTACTCCACGGTGGGTAGGTGTAGTCCACAAACCCAACCTAACGGTAAAGCAGACAGCGATGTTTGGAGGAATAGCTTTGGCCTTGGTCATAATAGGAGTTTGGGTAATATTTAAGTGGGTAAAGACACAGGCGCACGCCCTACAGATTCAGCTCGAAATGGTTCGATTATAACCTTGTCCTTCTGATTTTGCAGGGTGACAGGGACACTCGTAGAGCAAAAAAACTTAACCCCTGGTGACGACCAGGCCGTCTGTTTAAAATTACAGATAATACTTACCGGAATGGGAATACGAAAGGCGCTACTCGTAATATGGATAGCCCTGCGACATGCACGTACCCTGGGCAACACCGACGGACAGCAGAGCACGCTGGAAATAAACAACTATATGAACTATGGAGTCTTGTTTAATTTAACGGACGGAATGTGCATCCCAGCAGCCAAGGACTGGAGCAAGGACAGGACTTATTTTAATGCATGGTTACAAGTGAATCCTAATAAGAATCCTAATAAGAATAAGAGTATGTGTACAGTGCTCCACGGGTATAAGGAGCAGATGCATTAAACGGAGGGATGTCAAAGGGCCTGATGAATGTACTTTCGGCATAATTTGCGCGCCTCCGGGACAATCCCAGCAATCAGTCATCCGCAAGAAGGGAATGGGGCTGTGTGGGTATTACGAGGAGGCGGGGGCGGCTGCAATATAATTGTATGTATGTTTCTCAGCCCCTCCGACACCGCGCCCCATAAGAATCACTACATTGCCCGAAAAACTGCCTTGTCCCATAACTACTAAGGGACCAGAAAATGGGATTGCAATGTACAACGAAGGGGAATTATTGTATGATAATGTTAAACATGAAATTGTGCCTGTTCTGATCAATATTTCAGGCATCCAGATGCCGGAATATTGTACCGAACAGTCAAGGAAGATGTACAATGTATTAAGTAAAGTCGTAATGCAGCAGGCTGCCGATGCCATGGGTGCCAGTAAGTTCCGGGGACAGGGGTTAGCACCCAGGGTGAAGAGGGAAATAGTAAATGATGTTGCTACCGTTTTCAATACAGGAACCTCCGTAGTGAACTCGATAGACATACAAGGGCTAAATGAGAGGGTAGAACAGCTTAAAGGGGTGATGAAGGGGTTATTGGAGAGGGTGGAGCAAAACCAGGAAGACCAGGCCAACCTAGGAAAGGAGGGTGCCGAAATCCAGTTGGATGGCATCTCAGTCCTGGAAGCTCACGCTAAAACCATCAATCACCTCATTGATAGAGAACAAGAAGATACAATAAAGCAAAGACAGGGGCAACTCTGTCATGCTTATGGTCTGTGGATGGTGGGACAGATCCGCCACAACCTCGACCAGATCCAACGCGGGGAAGTACCCGATTGGATAGACAGTTCACATTTGGCTCAGTTGGCGAACCAAAGGGGGACACTGGATAATTGTACTCTGAAGGGACTGACCCGAGTATACCCCGCAATTCCAGATTGCCAGATGGGTAGGACTACCGGGATAGGGATAGTCCTGTTGATCCCCATAGCAACGCCGGACTCAGGGCCGTTCCCCTTATACCAACTAGAGAATATCGGAGTAATACGGGAAAATGTCTCCATACGCTACTACCTAACCACCACCTCTGCCGTTCGTCGAAACAACATACTTACTGGGATTTCCCTAGCAGATTGCAAGCAAAGGGGGGAAATCACAGTATGCCCTCACCCGGTGGGCCAAGGGGAACTAGACGAGTGCGGGTTTAACCGAACCAACGGGTGTGTACTAGAAATAGTGCCCGCACACATGCACTTCGCGAGGGCAGGCTACGGAGGGAGGGGAAGATACTGCGTCTCTACTACTGAGCGTTCATACCAGTATAATGACCTGCAGTGCCCTATACCGCAGCCAAACTTTTGCTTTACACCACTACGACCTGTCGCGATCGGGCAAGCGCATATCACCCAGGTTAGGCGCCGGAAGTCCGAAGTTATTGAAGTAACTGATCAGCTCCATGATCATTTGCAGGATTATGACGAGCCAGAGCAGGTCCCTATCCCACATCTAACCGAAGTATTACGGGAGTTGAGGCTCAGAGTGGGTCAATCTGTAAAACTCTATCACCAGCTACAAACTAAAATCAAAGAAGATACCGAGGTAGACTTACAAAGTCAGAGTTGGTGGAGAAAGGTCTGGGACTGGGGAATAAATGTGAACATCCACCCATGGATCCGAATTATTTCACACACACTGGTCGGAATACAATTAATCTTAGCAATAACATGGGGCGTGATGGCCTGCCAGGTATGCAGGCGCCACAAACGGCGGAAACAGACTAATCACCGTTCCCTGGATATTAAACAGGCCTGTTTGATAAGGGGACGGGAGGAGCTAGCCTTTGTTAATTTGATTTAAGCAACCGGAACTCCTGAAACCGCGTGACTGGCCAGCACGTTGAGGCAAGGAGTACCGGGCCGTGCACAAATATCAGATAAAGGCAGTATTTCGGTTAAAAGGGGACTAGGACTAGTCCCTTTACCGAAAGGGGGAATTGTTGTAGAGAGTCGAAAGATATATATAGACTTAGGCATTAGGCACCTGCTGGATATTTAGAACTCACATAAGCTTAAGTGGCCACACATAAAATGGCTGCCCAGGCATGATGGGAAATCAGGTAGTCAAGCTGTGAACTGTTGAATGTTCAATGACCGATCAATAACCCTGTGAGGCCCACTATAGGAATGCCTTGGATGCAGGATAAGAATAATGAGGAGAGAACCCATCTCCCATATTCAAGGCCATAAACCAATTAATTCCCCAGGAAGAAAGAGATAAGAGAACCCATCTCCTGTAAACAAGGTTAGAAACCAATTATTTCTCCAAGAAGAAAGAACTAGTGAGAGAACCTATATCAATCAGCCCAAGCTGACAAAAGACGAACACATGGTTCCTGAGACATAAGGGGAATTCTATTGGGTTAAAATAACCTATATGTAATCTATAATCATTGTGATTGGCTTGTGTCCAGCCGTGATGGGCTGTGTAGCTGTAGTAAACTGTTTTGTAACTGTTGTGAAACATATAAAGGTGCATGTAATCCTTTGTTCTGTGAAGAGAAACCTGGATACGGTCCTGAGTTTTTCCTTCCCGCTGAGCGTAATAAAAGCTGCTTCAGCATTGGAACCGACCCTGAGTGTTGAGTGATTCTTCTAAGAAAACACTAACGCTAACAGTATCAAATCAAAGACCAATGCATATAAGGTGGCCAAGGTTAGTGGGAAACTAGTGGATTGGGAAAATTTTAAACAACAGCAAAATTTTAAGCAACAGCAAAAAATGACTAAAAAAGCAAAAAGGAAAGATAGATTACGAAGGTAAACTTGCGCAAAACATAAAAACAGATAGTAAAAGCTTTTACAGACATATATATAAAACGGAAAAGAGTGACGAAAGTAAATGTTGGTCCCTTAGAAGATGAGAATGGGGATTTACTAATGGGAAATGTGGAAATGGCTGAGACCTAAAATAATTATTTTGTTTCGGTCTTCAGAGTGGAAGACATAAAAACCATGCCATAAATTGCTGGTCACAGGAATGTGGGAAGGGAGGACCTTGAGACAATCACTATCACTAGTGGGGTAGTGCTGGACAGGCTAATGGGACTCAAGGTAGACAAGTCCCCTGGTCCTGATGAAATGCATCCCAGGGTATTAAAAGAGACGGTGAAAGTTATACCAGATGCATTCGTTATAATCTACCAACATTCTCTGGACTCTGGGGAGGTACCAGCGGATTGGAAAGCAGCTAATGTAACGCCTCTGTTTAAAAAAGGGGGCAGACAAAACGCAGGTAACTATAGGCCGGTTAGTTTAACATCTGTAGTAGGGAAAATGCTTGAAACTATCATTAAGGACGAAATAGCGGGACATCTAGATAGGAATAGTGCAATCAAGCAGACGCAGCATGGATTCATGAAGGGGAAATCATGTTTAACTAATTTACTGGAACTCTTTGAGGATACAACGAGCATGGTGGATGGAGGTGTACCGATGAATGTGGTGTATTTAGATTTCCAAAAGGTATTCGATTAGGTGCCACACAAAGGTTACTGCAGAAGATAGAGGTACGCGGAGTCAGAGGAAATGTATCAGCATGGATAGAGAATTGGCTGGCGAACAGAAAGCAGAGATTCGGGATAAATGGGTCCTTTTCAGGTTGGAAATCAGTGGTTAGTGGTGTGCCACAGGGATCTGTGCTGGGACCACAACTGTTTACAATATACATAGATGACCTGGAAGAGGGAACAGAGTGTAGTGCAACAAAATTTGCAGCTAACACTAAGATTAGTGGGAAAGCGGGTTGTGTAGAGGACACAGAGAGGCTGCAAAGAGATTTGGATAGGTTAGCGAATGGGCTAAGTTTTGGCAGATGGAATACAATGTCGGAAAGTGTGAGGTCATCCACCTTTGGAAAAAAAACAGTAAAAGGGAATATTATTTGAATGGGGAGAAATTACAACATGCTGAGGTGCAGAGGGACCTGGGGGTCCTTGTGCATGAATCCCAAAAGTTAGTTTGCAGGTGCAGCAGGTAATCAGGAAGGCGAACGGAATGTTGGCCTTCGTTGCGAGAGGGATGGAGTACAAAAGCAGGGAGGTCCTGCTGCAACTGTATAGGGTATTGGTAAGGCCGCACCTGGAGTACTGCGTGCAGTTTTGGTCACCTTACTTAAGGAAGGATATACTGGATTTGGAGGCGTACAGAAACGATTCACGAGGCTGATTCCGGAGATGAGGGGGTTACCTTATGATGATAGATTGAGTAGACTGGGTCTTTACTCGTTGCAGTTCAGAAGGATGAGGGGTGATCTTATAGAAACATTTAAAATAATGAAAGGGATAGACAAGATCGAGGCAGTGAGGTTGTTTCCACTGGTCGTGGAGACTAGAACTAGAGGGCACAGCCTCAAAATACGGGGGAGCCAATTTAAAACCGAGTTGAGAAGGAATTTCTTCTCCCAGAGGGTTGTGAATCTGTGGAATTCTCTGCCCAAGGAAGCAGTTGAGGCTAGCTCATTGAATGTATTCAAGTCACAGATAGATAGATTTTTAACCAATAAGGGAATTAAGGGTTACGGGGAGAGGGCGGGTAAGTGGAGCTGAGTCCACGGCCAGATCAGCCATGATCTTGTTGAATGGCGGAGCAGGCTCGAGGGGCTAGATGGCCTACTCCTGTTCCTAATTCTTATGCTCTTATGTGCACAAATTGGCTGCTGTGTTTCCCATCTTACACTCCAATAGTACTTCATTGGCTGTAAAGCGCTTTGAGATGTCCGGTGGTCATGAAAGGCGTGATGTAAATGCAAGTGTTTATTTTTTTTCTTCGTGCTGAGAAGGATGAGAGGAGATTTGATAGAGCTGTTGAAAATGATGAATGGTTTTGCGAGTTAAATAAAGAGAAATTGTTTCCAGTAGCCGGAGGGTCTGTAACCAGAAGGGTATTTGTGAAGTGTGGTTGTGTGAGGGAAATGCACTGTTCAGACGGGATCAGTGCAGAGTAATGTGAATGATGTAATGTGCAATGTCAGCCAGTAAGGCTCACTGTGTTATGTTTCATGCAAGAGCCCGGATAGCTCAGTCTCGAATCGGGACTCAAGGGTTCAAGTCCCTATTCGGTCGATGCTTTTAAATCGACAGACTCAATTCTCTCTTTCAGGCAGCCCTGATCTCATTAATGTATCGCAAACATTTGTCACAGCACGATTATTCTTTACAATCGAGGGTATTTTTTAATGTCACTGCTTTCAAGTGTAAATTGTCTGTTGTCTTCATTGAGAAAAGCAGCAGTCGCACCGGGTCTTGGAACCGAGACTCTCATAATAAATCCTGATGCTCTATTCGTGGAGATATTCAACATGACACAGGCTTACAACCTGATATGCATTCGTTTGGACCATACAATCCGTTATGTATGTAAAGCTGTAATTATCATGTCTAACCACCAGAGGGCTTATTGCCTGGAGTCCCAAGGGATTGTGGGATTGAGCAGCTGTATATAAGGAGGCCTCACAGGCTGGAGAGGCATTCTGGGATCTGCAATAAAGGACGACGGTCACACTTACTTTGAGCTTGCAGCATCTAGTCTGACTCTTTATCCAAGACACAACAACTGGCGACGAGATAAATAACGAACCCCAATGCAACAATGCAGAGAACTGTGGGCATGCTGGAGAAATTTTCAGAGGGAGGTGTTTGGGAAACCTTCGTGGAACGACTTGACCAATACTTCGTGGCCAACAAGCTGGAAGGAGAAGCGAACGCTGCCAAACGAAGGGCGATCCTCCTCACCGTTTGCAGGGCATCAATGTATGGCCTCATGAAAAACCTACTCGCTCCAGCAAAACCCACAGACAAGTCATACGATGAGTTGTGCACACTGGTCCGGGAGCATCTAAACCTGAAGGAATGCGTTCTGATGGCGAGGTATCGGTTCTACACGTACAAGAGGACTGAAGGCCAGGAAGTGGCGAGCTACGTTGCCGAGCTAAGGCACCTCGCAGGACATTGCGGATTTGAAGGAAACTTGGTGCATACGCTCAGGGACTTCTTTGTACCTGGCATTGGCCATGAAGTAATATTTCGCAAACTTTTGACTGTAAAGACCCCAACCTTGAGTAAAGCCATAACGATAGCCCAGGTGTTCATCTCCACCAGTCACAATACCAAACAAATTACCCTAGTGCTGCTGCAAGTACTGTGAACAAAGTAACGTTGTTTTCGAATTGAAATGTACTTGGCAGGACTTACACACCTGTAGCTGCAAGTCCGCAGATGACTCAGAGTCTGCCATCAAAGGTGGTGAATACAAGGCAATTAACACCTTGTTGGCGCTGCGGGGGTGATCATCGATTCCATTCATGCCGCTTCAAAGGGTATGTTTGCAATGGCTGTGGAACAATGGGACACCTCCAACGTATGTGCAGGCAAGCTGCAAACCCTGCTAATCCTGCAAACCACCATGTTGCAGAGGTGGACAGATCCACGGTGGATCATGACTAACCAGAGCCTCAGACCGAGGAGGCAGAGGTATATGGGGTGCACGCATTTACCACAAAGTATCCCCTGATAATGCTGAAGATTGAATTAAATGGACTCCTGGTGTCCATGGAGCTGGACACGGGCGCCAGCCAGTCCATAATGAGTAAAAAGACTTTCGATAAGTTGTGGTGCAACAAGGCTTCAAGGTCAGTCCTGACTCCCATTCGTACCAAACTCAGAAAATTCAAAAAGGAACTGATTCCCTTAATTTGCAGTACTACTGTAAAGGTCTCCTACAATGGAACGGTGCACAAGTTACCACTCTGGGTGGTACCAGACGATGGCCCCACACTATTCGGCAGCAGCTGGCTGGGAAAGATACGCTGGAACTGCTACGACGTCTGAGCGCTTTCGTCCGTCGATGACACCTCATGTGCCCAGGTCCTTAGCAAGTTCTCCTCGCTGTTTGAACCAGCCATCGGGAAGTTCCAAGGAGCAAAAGTGCAGATCCATTCGATTCCGGGGGCGCAACCCATCCATCACAAGGCGAGAGCGTGCTTTACATGATGAGAGGGTGGAGACCGAGTTGGACAGGCTGCAACGAGAGGGCATCATTTTGCAAATCGAATTCAATGAGTGGGCCAGTCTGATTGTTCCAGTCCTCAAGGGAGACGGCACCGTCAGAATCTGTGGTGATTACAAAGTAACTATCAATCGTTTCTCGCTGCAGGATCAATACCCGCTACAAAAGGAAGACAAGCTATTTGCTACGCTGGCGGGAGGGAAAACCATCACGAAGCTGGACTTGACCTCGGCCTACATGATGCAGGAGCTGGAGGAATCTTCGAAAGGCCTCACTTTCATCAACACGCACAAAGGTCTTTTCGTTTACAAGAGATACCCTTTGGGATTCGATCGGCCGTGGCAATATTCCAGAGGAACATGGAACGTTTGCTGAAGTTGGTCCCGTGCACCGTGGTCTTCCAGGACGATATTTTGGATACAGATCTGGACACCATCGAGCATCTGCAGATACTGGAGGAGGTTCATAGTCGGCTTAATAGTGTGGGGCTCAGGCTAAAATGTTCGACGTGCGTTTTCCTAGCACCTAAAGTGGAGTTCCTAGGGAGAAGAATCGCGGTGGACGGCATCAGGCCCACTGATTCGAAGACGGAGGCATTCAAGAACGCAACGAGACCACAGAATGTGACGGAGCTGCGGTCATTTCTCGGACTCCTGAACTATTTTGATAACTTCTTACCGGGTCTTAGCACGTTGTTCGAAGCCCTGCACTCTTTACTGCATAAGGGAGATGAATAGGTATGGGGTAATGTCATGTATCTTACATTATTATATATAACTGTATCCTAACATGCTATACATGACTGTAATAAGATATGAGCTGTAACCACCAGCATACCTTACCACCAGGGGTGCACTTGCAAGAGACAGGTATATGAGGACTGGTCTCAGGCAAGTGCAGCATTCCAGAGCTGTGAAATAAAGGTGCAGGTCCAGAGTGACCTTGACTTCACTATATGCCTCGTGTGAATCTGTACTGAGGGGACAGGACTTTACAGTGGCGACGAGTTACGGGATTACAGAATCCACAGAATGGTGAACAACGGATCAGATGAAAAGTACAATGCAGGAGACAATTTGGAGAACTTTATAGAACGGCTCCAGCAAAGCTTTGTAACCAAAGACTGGTTAGGCAACGATAAGGCAGACAAGAGAAGAGTGCATCTCTTGACCAGCTGTGGCTCGAAAACATACGCTTTAATGAAGGATCTGTTGGCACCCGAGAAACCAGCAAGCAAGTCGTTTGAAGAATTGAGCACACTGTAAGAGACCACCTGAAGCCAGCGAGCAGCCTACACATGGCCAGTCACAGGTTCTACAACTACAGACGCTGTGTGGGCCAGGGCATACCCGACTTCGTGGCGGAACTTCGGAGGTTGGCTAGTTTATGTGAGTTCTCCGATGAACTGAGGAGAGAAATGCTGAGAGACTTTTCCATTGAAGGAATAGGCCACGCAGGCATATTCCGAAAGCTCATAGAGACCAAGAACCTGACCTTAGAGGCAGCAGCACTGGTTGCACAGACATTCTTGGTCGGGGAAGAAGAAACGAGGTTGATTTACATTGCAGGTACGACAACTAACGAAATATCGGAACAAGAAGTTCACAGCACTAAACAAGCTGCTACCCCCACACACAGACAAAACCGGGAGAACAGGCTCTTGACAGCAGGCAGAAGTCATCAAGGGCCACAGGAACGGCCGTTCACATCTCATCAACCCACATTGCGAGCAATCAACTACAAACTGAGAGAAGCTGAAGAGAGATCAGCCAGACGCAGCTCATTCTTTGGAAACACTTTGAACAATGGAACAGGTCTGTGCTGGAGGTGTGGGGGTGGGCACTTGTCAAGGGGATGTGGATTTCAGCAGGCTGTTTGCACAAATTGTGACGATACAGGGCATTTGGCCCGCATGTGCAAAAAAACGGCAGCTCGGCTGGTATACGAGTCAGATGGGTCGGAAAGCGGACGAGAAGACGGTGGGGACAGTACCCAGGACACCAATGTACAGCGGGTCAACACAATCAATGGCCGCTGCTCTTACAACAGGATGCCTCCTATAATGATGAGGGTCCTACTCAATGGGATATCTGTCAACATGGGGCTGGATACAGGAGCGAGTCAATCTCTCATGGGCGCTCAACAATTTGAACAACTGTGGCCGCATAAAAGAGACAGACCAAAACTCACAAGGGTCGACACCAAACTAAGGATCTATACCAAAGAAATCGTACCAGTCCTCGGCAGCGCCATGCTCTCTATCACACACAAAGAGACAGTGAACCGACTTCCTCTGTGGATTGTCCTCGGAGACCCCCCAGCACTGCTGGGGAGAAGCTGGCTGGCAAAACTAAACTGGAAATGGGATGATGTCCATGCCATGTCATTAGAGGAACGGACCTCCTGCTCAACAGTTATAAAGCGATTTGAACATCTCTTTCAGTCAGGTGTGGGCACTTTCAAAGGGGCCAAAGTCAAAATCTACATCACACAGAATGCTAGACCAGTCCATCGCAAGGCCAGAGCTATACCCTATGTGATGAGGGAAAAGATTGAACACGAACTAGACAGGTTTCTACGGGAAGACATTATATCACCTGTGGAATTTAGCGACTGGGCAAGTCCCATCGTCCCAGTCATGAAGCCTGATGGATCCGTACGAATCTGTGGGGACTACAAATCTACCATAAACAGAATCTCTCTACAGGACCAGTACCCGCTGCCCAGAGCGGAGGACTTATTTGCCACATTGGCTGGAGGTAAACTTTTCTCAAAACTAGACCTCACATCTGCGTATATGACGCAAGAATTGACCGAGGAATCCAAGCTACTCACCACCATCAACACACATCGAGGCCTTTTCATGTACAATCGATGCCCGTTCGGCATCAGGTCGGCAGCTGCCATATTCCAGCACAACATGGAGAGTCTGCTCAAGTCCATCCCGGGGATGGTTGCATTTCAAGACGACATACTTATCACAGGCAGGGACACTGGCTCCCATCTCCGTAATTTGGAGGAAGTACTAAAGCGGTTGAATCGGGTAGGCCTACGAGTCAAGAAATCCAAGTGCCTGTTTCTCGCACCCGAGGTTGAATTTTTGGGCAGAAGGATTGCCGCTGATGGAATCCGCTCAACAGAGTCCAAAAAAGAAGCAATTCACTTGGCACCCAGGCCCCGGAATGTCTCAGAACTGCGCGCCTTTCTCGGGCTACTCAATTACTTTGGGAACTTTATGCAGAACTTAAGCACGCTGCTGGAGCCTCTCCATGTGCTACTCAGGAAGGGGTGCGATTGGTTTTGGGGGGATGCCCAGGAACGTGCCTTCAATAAGGCACGCAACCTTCTGTGTTCCAACAGTGTTTTGACTTTCTTTGACCCAGGTAAAAAGCTAGTTCTCACATGCGATGCGTCAGTGTATGGAGTCGGGTGCGTTTTGCAACATGTCAATAGTGCGGGCAAATTACAACCCATAACTTATGCCTCCAGGTCACTTTCGCAGGCAGAACGCAGGTACGGAATGGTAGAGAAGGTGGCACTCGCATGCGTATACGGTGTCACAAAGATGCACCGATACCTTTTCGGGGCCAAGTTCGCGTTTGAAACCGACCACAAGCCCCTCACGTCTCTCCTATCCGAGAGCAAGGCAATAAACGGCAACGCCTCGCCGTGAATTCAACGGTGGGCACTCATGCTGGCATCCTACGACTATACCATAAGGCACAGACCAGACACAGACAATTGTGCCGACGTGCTCAGCAGGCTACCCCTGGTGACGACGGAAGGGTCTGACGAACAGGACTGTGAGATAGTCATGGCCATCAATGCCTTTGAGTCCACAGGTTCGCCCATGACGGCTCGCCAAATCAGAGCCTGGACAGCCAGCGACCCCACGTTATCCTTAGTAAAAAGATGTGTCCTAATCGGTGACTGGGTAGAGGCTCGCGATGCCCCGAGGAATTAAAACCCTTTCAGAGGCGCATGCATGAGCTATCACTACAAGCAGACTGCCTGATGTGGGGCAGCCGAGTAGTCATGCCTCTGCGAGGCAGAGAGGCATTTGTCCGGGAGCTCCACTGCGAGCACCAGCGGATCGTTCTCATGAAGGCCATAGCCAGATCCCACGGCTGGTGGCCTGGTATTGACGCGGACTTGGAGCTCTGCGTCCGAAGGTGCACCATTTGTGCCCAACTCAGCAATGCCACCAGTGAGGCTCCACTGAGCCCCTGGCCCTGCCCTAGCAAACCGTGGTCGCGGGTGCACGTAGACTATGCGGGCCCATTCATGGGCAAAATATTCCTCGTAGTTGTAGATGCATTTTCAAAGTGGATCGAATGCACCATTTGAAACTCAAGCACAACCTCCACCACTGTGGAGAGCCTCGCAACCATGTTTGCAACGCACGGAATCCCTGACATATTCGTCAGTGACAACGATCCGTGCTTCACCAGTGCAGAATTCCAAGACTTTATAATTGACCACGGCATAAATCACGTCAAGACGGCACCGTTCAATCCAGCCTCCAACGGCCCGGCGGAGAGAGCAGTGCAAATCATTAAACAAGGCATGCTTAAAATCTAAGGTCTCACGCTGCAGGGTCGCCTGTCGTGACTGCTGCTGGCATACAGATCTCGTCCGCACTCACTGACTGGGATGCCCCCCACACAACTGTTGATGAAAAGGACTTTAAAAACAAGGCTATCATTAATCCTCCCAGACATGCACAAAATCATTGAGGCAAAGCACTGTAAGCTGACTGAGTGCCGTGACAGAAATTCTAGGGGGAGGTGGAATGAGATAGGGGACAAAGTGTTTGTATTAAACTATGACAGGGGTCCCAAATGGCTTGCAGAGACAGTAATGGGCAAGGAAGGAAACAGGCTACTGGTAATACAAATGCACAATGGCAAAACCTGCCAGAGGCATGTCGACCAAGTCAAAAGCAGATTTACCAACAACACTGCGGAACCAGAGGAAGACTAAAATGTGGAACTCGCACCACACCTGGTGGGCAGACAGAGGGAACAACCTGAGGAAAGGGCAATCCCAACAGACAGCCTAGGCGAGTCAACAACAATCACACCAATCGAAACAGACAGCCCAGGCAAGATCCCAGCAACCACACCCAAAGAAAAACAGACACCAAGGCAAACAACTGAACCACAACTCAGACGCTCCATGCGAGAGCATAGACCACCTGAGAGACTGAACCTATAAAGACAATAAGACCTTGGGGGAGGGTGATGTCATGTATCTTACATTATTATATATAACTGTATCCTAACATGCTATACATGACTATAATAAGATATTACCTGTAACCACCAGCATACCTTACCACCAGGGGTGCACTTGCAAGAGACAGGTATATAAGGACAGGTCTCAGGCAAGTGCAGCATTCCAGAGCTGTGAAATAAAGGTGCAGGTCCAGAGTGACCTTGACTTCACTAGATGCCTCGTGTGAATCTGGACCGAGGGGACAGGACTTTACAGGTAACAGCCAAGAAAATACCTTTGAGAAAGCTAGGAAGCTGTTATGTTCAAACAAATTGCTTGTGTTGTACGATCCATGTAAACGTTTGGTACTAACCTGTGATGCGTCATCATACGGGGTCGGGTGTGTATTGCATCAAGCTTATGAATTTGGGAAATTGCAACCGGTTGCTTATGCATCCAAAAGTCTGTCTAAGGCCGAGAGGGCCTACAGTATGATCGAAAAAGAAGCATTAGCGTTTGTTTACGAGGTAAAGAAAATGCATCAATATCTGTTCGGGCTCAAATTTGAATTGGAAACCGACCATAATCTGCTTATATCCCTTTTTTCTGAAAATAAGGGGAGAAATACGAATGCATCGGCCCGCATCCAGAGATGGGCGCTCACGTTGTCCGTATACAACTACGCCACCCGCCACAGGCCAGGCACAGAAAACTGTGCCGATGCACTCAGTAGGCTACCATTGCCCACCACCGGGGTGGAGATGGCACAGCCCACAGATTTAGTTATGGTAATGGAAGCATTCTGGAGTGAGCAATTATCTGTTATCACCCGAGAAATTAGAACCTGGATGGGCCAGGACCCCTTACCTTCCTCAGTAAAAAACTGTGTGCTCCACGTGAGTTGGTCCAGTGTTCCATTCGAGATGCAGGAAGAAATAAAGCCGTACCAGCAGCGCAAAGATGAAATGTCGATACAGGCAGACTGCCTCCTATGGGGCAATTGGGTAGTTGTGCCAAAAAAGGGCAGGGACATTTGATTAGTGACCGCCACAGTACCCACCCAGGTGTTGTAATGCTGAAAGCGACAGCCAGATCCCACGCGTGGTGGCCTGGTATCGATGCAGACTTAGAGTCCTGTGTGCACAAATGTAATACATGTTCCCAGTTTAAAAATGCACGCAGTAAGGCGCCACTAAGTTTATGGTCTTGACCCTCCAAACCATGGTCTAAGGTTCATGTTGACTATGCAGACTCATTCTTTGGAAAAATGTTTTTAGTGGTTGTGGATGTGTACTCCAAATGGATTGAATGTGTGATAATGTCGGCAAGCATGTCCGCTGCCACCATTGAAAGCCTACGGGCCATGTTTGCCTCGCACGGCCTGCCTGAGGTCCTTGTAAGTGACAATGGGCCGTGCTTTACCAGTGCCTAATTCAAGGAATTCATGACCCACAACGGGGTCAAACCTGTCACGCCTGCCTCGTTTAAGCCAGCATCCAACGGTCAGGCAGAACAAGCAATTCAAATAATCAAGCAGAGCTTGAAAAGGATAACTGAAGGCTCACTGCAGAATCGTTTATCCCGAATCCTGCTTAGTTCCCGCACAAGACCCCACTCGCTCACCGGGGTCCCTCCCGCTGAACTGCTCATGAAAAGGACACTTAAGACAAGGCTCTCATTAGTCCACTCTGATCGACATGAACAGGTAGAGATCAGGCGGCTTCAACAGAATACATGTCATGATCACGCAAATGTGTCACGTGAAATTGAAGTAAAAGATCCTCTATTTGTGTTGAACTATGGATAAGGTCCCAAGTGGATTGCCGGTAAAGTTTTGGCTAAAGAGGGTAGCAGGGTGTTTGTGACCAAACTCGCAAATCGACTCACCTGCAGAAAATACTTGGACCAAACCAAACTCAGATATACGGACTATCCAGAACAACCCACAATAGACTCTACCTTTTTCGACCCTCTGTTAGCGATGGCCCCGGGTGTCAGGGTCACCTCTGACCTTCTGAGCAGTTCGAATCGCTCCCACTCCCTGGGTTCTAGACTCTGGATTTATTTGGGGGAGGTGATAAAGTGCAAGAGACAACTGGTTTGGTGCAAAAGAACTTTGGTTTTATTAAAGACAAGAAAATATAATGACAGACTTATAATTACTCTAATAAAGAACAGTACATCACACATTCAAAAGGGATTAAAGTGAATAATACATCTCCCAGCTCCCAATACCTAATATCGACTAGGTTACACTCCAGGGCAAACAGGGATTATGCTCAGCAATCCTGCATGGTCAGTTACCGGTAGTTCGCGATTTCGGGGTTCGCTGAATTCTGCAGGTTCTGCTTGCCGTACCCCGAACGTCGGAGAAGACTTCTTACTGCGCAATCTTCAGTTGGGTTGAATCCGCTGATGCAGTTGAGCACGTTTTGGACTTATGGGGTAAGTACCCGTTTTCTTTTGTTAGAAATAGGTTTCAAAGTTTTTTTAGAAAATGTTTTCACCTGTTGGTAGTCAGGCCTAGGTTGTAGAGTGGAAACTTTCCATTCTTCGGTTTCTTCCTTGTGGAGTTTTGATTCGAAGTTGGTCAATCGCTGTGTTTTTGGTGGTACCACGTTGGCTGTGGTCGATTGCTGTCACGATGGTGGTGTTCTTCCTTCCTTTTCGATTTCTGGACGTCGAGGCTGGAGAAGTTAGTTTACAACAGCTGCGCTGGTCTCTCTCCCTTCTTGATCTGATGCAGAGCAAGCGAAGCACGAGCATCCGCATACCTTCGTTAAAGCAGGGCCCAGTTGTACAGTTGGAGCTGTTCTAATCTTCGCGCCCAATCAGTCTGGATTCTTTGTTCCAAGTTTGGCAGGCTCGATATTTCTTTGTCATATTTTGGCGGGCTCGTTAAACTGTTAACTTGTCTCGGGTGCGTTGATCTTCTAAATCTGTTTCTTGATGGAAATATTAGCTTGGTATTTGCAATGTCCTTTTGTGCTTAGGTTTTGCATGTGGGCTGGATTGGGTCATTTGTTTTTATGTATATGCTGAAATGGCTTTCCAGCTTCAGGTTGATGGCTAGCTATCTCTGGGTTAATTGTTGCTATGTTCATGTCTCTTGTGGATAAGGGGTTTCGAGTATCCATTCTCCAGACAATTTATTTTAGTTTCAATACCCCAGACAGCTCCAATAATCAAACTGGTTTCTTTAGTTCTCTAGCCCTGCCCACACAGGCTAAATTTGTTTTGTAAAATCCCGAATTCGATTAAAGTTCGTAGTTTCTTCCATAAGCACTTTAGGATTTCAAACATTCTGGTAGATGGTTCCAAATTCAATTTCCTTTCCAAAGAGGCCAAACACTGGAGCGGGGGGGGGGGGGGGGGGGGGGAGGTGGCAGTGGCGCGGTTTTCTACGAATTTTGCCCCTTTCACCTCCAACACACACACAAGTAGCAACCGACCCAGCGGTTGACCACGAAGCAGAACCCATCACCTGCAGCAGCCCAGCAAGGCTCACCGCCCCCAGCAGTCCAGCAAGGCCAGCTGTGCAGCAGCCCAGTGAAGGCCCAACAAGTGACTCACCAACACCAGCGTTTGCACCGTGACGATCAGTCAGGGAAATGAAGGCCCCAAATCGACTCACATTGTAAATAGTTACACGGGGCGGGGGAAGTGTTGTTATGTATGAAAACGTGCAATTACCATGTCTAATCACCAGAGGGCTTATCCGCTGGATTCCCAAGGGATCCCACAAACCCTTGGGAGAACCTGAATATAAGGAGGCCTCACAGGCTGGAGAGACACTCTGAGATCTTCAATAAAGGACTATGGCCACACTTACTTTGAGCTTGCAGCATCTAGTCTGACTCTTTATCCAAGACATAACACAACCATTCCTTTACTAGTTTTTAGCTAAAGCTATTTGACATCATGAAAGATATTAACAACGATGTTTTATTCTGCTATACTGTGCACACTTTCCTTTACCATTTAGCAGCTTAAGAAAGTTCAGTCTGATGACCATGGAATATATTAATATGTAGAACTTCAAAAACTGGTCAAGAAATGCCATTCTTAATGCCATTCAATTCAGCGAAGTGTGAGGTAATGCATTTGGGGAGGGCTAACAAGGCAAAGGAATACACATTAAATGGTAGGACGCTGAGAAGTGTAGAGGAACAGAGGGACCTTGGAGTGCAGTTCACAGATTTCTGAAGGTAGCAGGGCAGTAAGATAATGTGGATAAGAAGGCACACGCGATATTTTCCTTTATTAGCTGAGGCATAGAATATGAGAGCAAGGAGGTTATGCCAGTTAGGCCACAGCTGGAGTACTGCATGCATTTCTGGTCACCACATTACAGGAAAGATGTGATTGCACGAGAGAGGGTACAGAGGAGATTTACAAGGATGTTGCCTGGACTGGAGAATTTTAGCTATGAGGAAAGATTGGATGGGTGGGGGTTGTTTTCTTTGAAACAGAGGTGGCTGAGTGGAGATCTAATTGAGGTGTATACATTTATGAGGGACCTAGATATTGTGGATAGGAAGGGCCTGTTTCCCTGAGCAGAGGGGTCAATAAGGAAGGGGCATAGATTTAAAGTAATTCATAGGAGGTTTAGAAGAGATTTGAGAAGAAATATCTTCACCCAGAGGGTGGTGGGAGTGTGGAACTCACTGCCTTAAAGGGTGGCAGATGCAAAAACCCTCATCAGATTTAAAGAGTACTTGAATACATATTTGAAGTGCTGTAACCTGCAATGCTACGGACCAAGGGTTGAAAAGTGGGATTAGTCAGGATAGCTCTTTGTCGGCTAGCACGGACACGGTGGGCTGAATGATCTCCTTCTAAATATTGCTGTGGTTCTTCAACGCAATGGTATTCATATCAGGAAAGGATGAACAGGGGCGTCCCTTTTCTCTTGAAGATAGAAGGCTGAGGGATGATATAAAAGGATCTTTAAAATTATGAAAGGTTTTGACAGAGTGGATACAGAGAGAATGTTTCCACTTGTGGGAAGAGCATAACTAGAGGCCATCAATATATTATAGTCACCAAGAAATCCAATGAGGAATTCAGAAGAAACAGCTTTACTCAAAGACTGGTGTGAATGTGGAACTCGCTACCACAGGGAGTGGTTAAAGCGTGTCGTATAGATGCATTTAAGGGGAGGCTGGACAAGCGTATGAGGGAGAAGGGAATAGAGGGTTATGCTGATAGATTTAATGAGGAAAGATGGGAGCAGGCTCAAATGGAGCATAAATGCCGGCATGGACTGGTTGGGCCAAATGGCCTGTTTCTGTGCCCTATATCCTGTGTAATCCTATATAATCTCTGACCATATGAAGCTGGGGTTTGTTATTCTCAAGTGGACATAAAAGATCCCATGGCAGTATGTCGAAGAAGCACAGGGGAGTTATCTCCAGTGTCTCTCAATCAACATAACAAAAAAACATATTATCCTGTCATTATCACATTGCTGTTTGTGGGAGCTTGCTGTGCACAAATTGGCTGCCGCGTTTCCCACATTACAACAGTGACTACACTCCAATAGTACTTCATTGGCTGTAAAGCGCTTTGAGACGTCCGGTGGTGATGAAAGGCGTTATGTAAATGCAAGTGTGTATTTTTTTTCTTGGTGCTGAGAAGGTTGAGAGGAGATGTGATAGAGCTGTTGAAAATGATGAATGGTTTTGCGAGTTAAATAAAGAGAATTTGTTTCCAATAGCCGGAGGGTCTGTAACCAGGTGGTATATTTGAAGTGTGGGTGTGTGAGAGAAATGCACTGTTCAGACGGGATCAGTGCAGAATAATGTGAATGATGTAATGTGCAATGTCAGCCAGTGAGGGTCACTGTGTTATATTCCATGCAAGAGCCCGGATAGCTCAGTCGGTAGAGCATCAGACTTTTAATCTGAGGGTCTAGGGTTCAAGTCCCTATTCGGGCGATGCTTTTAAATCAAAATTCGCAATTCTCTCTTTCAGGCAACCATGTTAAAAATGAGTCTTTCATGCTGATCTCATGAACGTATCTTCAAGATTTGTCATTGCCTCATTATTCTTTTCAACAGAGAGTATTTTCGAATGTCACTGCTTTCAAGTGTAAATTGGGTGTTGTCTTCATTGAGAAAAGCAGCAACTGGAGCCGAGATCGGGACCCATGAGTTCGGGCCCAGGGGCATGCTGCAATATGTGTGTGCACTCGATCCGTGCAGCAGAGCAGGTCTCCAGTCATCTTGGGCAATCTTTGCCACTGGACCAAGACCTCGCTCTGTCAAGCCCATGTGGTGGCTGGTGTGCAACGACCACCACACGTTAAAAAAATCCACGCACAGGCATCTTCCACCCTTCAAGATTTAGTTTGGGATCTGGAATATTAGGTTCTCCTGTGAATGCATTCCTTTTTGGCATGGAAGCAAGTCATCCTCGCTTCGAGGGACCGCCTATGATGATGATCAGACCCTCATAATAAATCCTGATGCTCCATTCGTGGATGTATTCACCATTAAACAGGTCCATAAATCATTCCTTGACTAGTTCTTAGCTAAAGATATTAAAGACATCATGAAAGATATTAACAACAATGTTTTATTCTGCAATACTGTACACCCTTTCCTTTACCGTTTAGCAGCTTCAGAAAGTTCAGTCTGAAGCCCATGGAATATATTGATATGTTGAACTTCAAAAACTGGTCAAGAAATGCAATTCTTAATGCCATTCAATCCAGAGAAGTGTGAGGTAATGTATTTGGTGAGGGCTAACAAGGCAAGGGAATACACAATAAATGACAGGACACTGAGAAGTGTAGAGGAATAGAGGGACCTTAGAGTGCATTTCGCAGATTTCTGAAGGTATCAGGGCAGCATGATAATGTGGATAAGAAGGCTTACGCGATATTTTCCTTTATTAGCCGAGGCATAGAATACGAGAGCAGGGAGGTTATGCAAGTTAGGCCACAGCTGGAGTAGTGCGTGCAGTTCTGGTCACCACATTATAGGAAAGATGTGATTGCACGAGACAGGGTACAGAGGAGATTTGCGAGGATGTTGCCTGGACTGAAGAAATGTAGCTATGAGGAAAGATTGGATCGGCTGGGGTTGTTTTCTTTGGAACAAAGGAGGCTGAGGGGAGTCCTGATTGAGCTGTATAAAATTATGAGGGACCTGGATAGAGTGGATAGGAAGGACCTGTTTCCTTTGCAGAGGGGTCAACAACCAGGGGGCATAGATTTAAAGTAATTGGTAGAAGGTTGAGAGGGGATTTGGGAGGAAATGTTTTCACCCAGAGGGTTGTGGGGGTCTGGAACCCACTGCCTCAAAGGATGGCAAAGGCAGATACTCTCACCACATTTATAGATGCTTGGATATGCAATTGACATGGTGTAAAATTCAGGGCTGCGGACCAAGAGCTGAAAAGTGGGATTAGGCTGGGTAGCTCTTTGTCAACCGGCACGGGCACGATGGGCCGAAATGGCCTCCTTCCGTGCTGTAAATTTCTATGATTCTTTAGAAACATAGAAACATAGAAAATAGGAGCAGTAGTAGGCCATTCGGCCCTTCAAGTCTGCACCACCGTTCAATATGATCATGGCTGATCCTCTAGCTCAACACCATAGACCGCTTTTTACCCCATACCCCTTGATGTCTTTTGTTTCTAGAAATCTATCTATCTCCCTCTTAAGTATATTCAGTGACTTGGCCTCCACAGCCTTCTGTGGTAGAGAATTCCACAGGTTCACCACCCTCTGAATGAAAATTTTCCCCTCATCTCGGTCTTAACTTTCCTGCCCCGTATCTTAAGACTGTGAGCGAGGGATCTTTACTCTGTGTCTAATCCGTGCTGTACCTGCATTGGGAGTGTTTGATGGGACAGTGTAGAGGGAGCTTTACTCTGTATCTAATCCCGTGCTGTACCTGCCCTGGGAGTGTTTAATGGGACAGTGTAGAGGGAGCTTTACTCTGTATCTAACCCCGTGCTGCACCTGCCCTGTGAGTGTTTGATGGGACAGTGTAGAGGGAGCTTTACTCTGTATCTAACCCCGTGCTGCACCTGCCCTGTGAGTGTTTGATGGGACAGTGTAGAGGGAGCTTTACTCTGTATGTAACCCCGTGCTGTGCTTGGCCTGGGAGTGTTTGATGGGACGGTGTAGAGGGAGCTATACTCTGTATCTAACCCCCTGTACCTGCCCTGTGAGTGTTTGATGGGACAGTGTAGAGGGAGCGTTACTCTGTATGTAACCCCATGCTGTACCTGGCGTGGGAGTGTTTGATGGGACGGTGTAGAGGGAGCTTTACTCTGTATGTAACCCTGTGCTGTATCTGCTGTCATGTATTCAACTGTCATTGTAATCCATGTATAAACTAACCTAATTTGTACATCGTGAGAACACTGACCACTAGGTGGTGAACTTGTGGGAGACATTCCTAACCTGGACTTTCAGGTCTAAAAGGGGAAGCTCCACCCACCTTCATCACTTCAGTGCTGGCTAAAAAAAGGACTGGTCACAGAGTGACCTTCTCTCTCGTATGGGCCTCATGTGCATTTGTACTTTATAGTAAGGACATATTATCGGCGACGAGAAACTAGGGTTTAAACCACGTGAGCATGGCCACTACCAGCACAGACGAGAGGTAATGTGTTGGTGATGATTGGGCCGATTTTATTGAGAGACGACAGCAAAGTTTCATCACTAAGGAATGGCTGGGACAGGATTCGGCCGACAAACGCAGGGCCTATCTCCTGACGGTTTGTGGATCCAGGACGTACTCCCTGATGAAGGACCTTCCAGTGCCATAGAAGCCAGCGGACAAGACCTTTGAAGAGCTCAGTAAGTTGATCGGGGAACACTTTCAACCGGCGAGCAGCATGCACATGGTGAGACACCGGTTTTACACGCACCGGCGGTGAGAAGGACAAAGCGTTCCAGACTTTGTGGCAGACCTCCGGCCACTGGCGAGCCTATGTAAGTTCCCAGATAAATGCAGAGCGGAGATGCTGTGAGACTTTTTTATTGAGGGCATCGGGCACGCTGGGGTTTTCAGGAAACTGTTTGAGACAAAATACTTGAACCTGGAAACGGCGGCTTTGATGGCCCAGATATTTATCTCAGGGGAGGAAGAGACCAGAATGATGTTTGACAAAAATCTTGGTTTAAATGCAGCAAATGGACAGAGAGTCAACATTGTTAATGCGGCACATAGTTCTCCAGGCAGACTGGGGCAATTGGATAGGACCGAGCATGGAGCATTTTATCAGGGAGGCTTTGAGGGTATCCTTATAACATTTCCTCTGCTCCCCATTGGCTCGTTTGCCATGAAGGATTTCCGAGTAGAGTGATTGCTTTGGGAGTCTCGAGTCTGGCATGCGAGTCTGGCAAGCTGATCAAGTGTGGTAAGCGCTTCAATGCTGGGGATGTTGGACTGGTTGAGGCCACTGATGTTGGTGCGTCTGTCCTCCCAGGGGATTTGTAGGATCTTGCGGAGGCATCGTTGGTGGTATTTTTCCAGCGACTTGAGGTGTCTTCTGTACATGGTCCATGTCTCTGAGCCATATAGGAGGGCAGTATTACGACAGCTCTGTAGACCATGAGCTTGGTGGTAGATTGGAGTGCCTGGTCTTCAAACACTCTTCTTCTCAGGCGGCTGAAGGCTGCGCTAGAGTAAATAAAGATAAACTGTTTCCAGTGGCAGGAGGGCGTGTAACCAGAGGGTATTTGTGAAGTGTGGGTGTGTGAGAGAAATGTGCTGTTCAGACAGGATCGGGACAGAAGGAGAACGATGTAATGTGCAATGTCAGCAAGTGAAGGGTGCTGTCTCCTTTCACTCAAGGTCTTGGATAGCTCAGTCGGTAGAGCATCAGACTTTTAATCTGGGGGTCTAGGGGTCAACTCCCTATTCAGGTGATGCTTTTAAATTAAAAGTCTCAATTCCTGCTTTCAGGCTGCTCCATGAAACGTGGGACTGTCACATTGATCTCATTAATGTATCTTCAAGATTTGTCACAACATGATTGTTCTTCACAAGAGAGGTATTTTCTCAAGTCACAACTTTCTCGTGTAAATTGGGTGTTGTCTTCATTGAGAAAAGCAACGGCCGACACAGGGACTTGGAACCGAGACTCTCAAAATAAATCCTAATTCTCCATTGGTGGATGTATTCAACATTACACAGGTTTACAACCTGACATTCATTCGTTTGGCACTAATGCTAATAAAGTCGTGATGAAAGATATTAACAACAATGTTTTATTCCGTTATAGTGGGCAACATTTTCTTTACCAATTAGCAGCTTCAGGGAGTTCAGTCTGAAGCCCATGGAATATATTAACATGCTGAACTTCAAAAACTGGGCAAGAAATGCCATTCTTCAAACTGTTCAATCTGTAGATGTTTGAGGTAATACATTTGGGGAGGGCTAACAAGGCAAGGGAGTAAACATTAAATGGCAGCACACTGAGAAGTGGAGAGGAACAAAGGGGCCTTAGAGTGCAGGTCCACAGATCCCTGAAGGCCAGGTCGATAAGGTGGTTGAGAAGACATACGGGATACTTGCCTTTATTAGCCGAGGCACAGAATACAAGAGCAAGGAGGTTATGCTTGAACTGTACAAAACACTAGTTAGACCACAGCTAGAGTGCTGTGTGCAATTCTGGTCTCCACATTGCAGGAAATATGTGATTGCACTGGAGAGGGTACAGAGGAGATTTACGAGGTTGTTGCCTGGACTGGAGAATTTTAGCTATGAGGAAAGATTGGATGGGTGGAGGTTGTTTCCTTTGGAACTGAGGAGCTTGAGAAATGTGGCCTGGATAGAGTGGATAGGAAGGACATATTTCCTTTACCAGAGGGGTCAATAAGCAGGGGGCATAGATTTAAAGTAATTGGTAGAAGGATTATAGGGGAGCTGAGGAAAAATGTCTTCACCCAGAGGGTTGTGGGGATCTGGAACTCACTGCCTGAAAGGATGGCAGAGGCATCAACCATCATCACATTTACAAAGAACTTGGATGTGCATTTAAAGCGCTGTAATCTACAGGGCTCTGGACCTAGTTCTGGAAGGTGGGATCAGGCTGGGTATCTCTACTTCGACCTGCACGGACACGATGGGCCAAATGGCCTCCTTCTGTTTTGTAATTTTTCGATGACTCTATGACTCAACCACACGGCCAATTTTTGTATCATCTGCAAACTTCTTAATTATATCCCCTACATTTAAAGAAAAGAAAGTCTTACATTTATATAGCGCCTTTCATGACCTGCAGACGTCTCAAAGCGCTTTACAGCTAATGAAGTACTTGGAGTGTAATCACTGTTGTAATGTGGGAAAGACGGCAGCCATATTAGTGCACAAGCTAGCTCTCACAAACAGCAATGTGTTAATGACCAGGTAATCCGTTTCTTTTGTTATCTGGATACAGCGATAAATATTGGCCAGGACACCAGGGATATCTTCGGTGCTCTTCTTGGAAATAGTGCCTTGGGATCTTTTACGTCCACTCGAGAGAGCAGATGGGGCCACGGTTTAACATCTCATCCGAAAGACAGTGCAGTTTTTTTAGATGAGGAAAGATGGGAGGAGGCTCGATTGGAGTATAAATGCCGACATGGACATGTTGGGCCGAATGGCCTGTTCTGTGCCATATATCCTATGTAATTCTATGTAATCTATCATTACATGAAGTTGAGATTGTTCTCCTTACTGCTGAGAAGGCTCAGCGGAGATTTGATCGGGGTGTTGAAAATTATGAATGGTTTTGATAGAGTAAATAAAGAGAAATTGTCTCCAGTGGCAAGGCAGTAGGGTGGGTAACCAGAGAGTATTTGTAAAAGTGTGGGTGTCTGAGAGAAATCGGATCAGTATGGAAAGATGTGAAAGATGTAATGTGCAATATCAGCTAGAGAAGGTCGCTGTGTCTCACTTCACCCAAGAGCCCGGATAGCTCAGTCGGTAGAGCATCAGACTTTTAATCTGAGGGTCTAGGGTTCAAGTCCCTATTCGGGCGATGCTTTTAATTCAATGTTCTCAATTCTCTCTTTCAGGCAACCCCACAAAAGATGTGCCTTTCACGCTGATATCATTAATGTATCTTCAAGTAGTGGGGAAAATGTTGGAATCAATTATTAAGGATGAAATAGCAGCGCATTTGGAAAGCAGTGACATGATCGGTCCAAGTCAGCATGGATTTATGAAAGGGAAATCATGCTTGACAAATCTTCTGGAATTTTCGAGGATGCAACATGTAGAGTGGACAAGGGAGAAACGGTGGATGTGGTGTATTTGTACTTTCAAAAGGCCTTTGACAAGGACCCACATAAGAGATTGGTGTGCAAAATCAAAAGCACATGGCATTGGGGGTAATGTACTGCCGTGGATAGAGAATTGCTTGGCAGAGAGTTGGGATAAACGGGTCCTTTTCGGAATGGGAGGCAGTGAGTAGTGGAGTGCCGCAGCGCTCAGTGCTTGGACCCCAGCTATTTACAATATACATTAATGATTTAGATGAAGGAATTGAGTGTAATATCTCCAAGTTTGCAGATGACACGAAACTGGGTGGCGGTGTGAGCTGTGAGGAGGATGCTAAGAGGCTGCAGGTTGACTTGGACAGGTTAGGTGAGTGAGCAAATGCATGGCAGATACAGTATAATGTGGATAAATGTGAGGTTATCCACTTTGGTGGCAAAAACACGAAGGCAGAATATTATCTGAATGGCGGCAGATTAGGAAAAGGAGAGGTGCAACGAGACCTGGGTGTCATGGTTCATCAGTCATTGAAAGTTGGCATGCAGATACAACAGGTGGTGAAGAAGGCAAATGGCGTGTTGGCCTTCATAGCGAGGGGATTTGAGTATAGGAGCAGGGAGGTCTTACTGCAATTGCACAGGGCCTTGGTGAGGCCTCACCTGGAATATTGTGTTCAGTTTTGTTTTCCTAATCTGAGGAAGGACGTTCTTGCTGTTGAGGGAGTGTAGCGAAGGTTGATCAGACAGATTCCAGGGATGGCTGGACTGACAATTTAGGAGAGACTGGATCAACTGGGCCTATATACACTGGAGTTTAGAAGGATGAGAGGGGATCTCATAGAAACGTATAAGATTCTGATGGGACGGGACAGGTTACATGCGGGAAGAATGTTCCCGATGTTGGTGAAGTCCAGAACCAGGGGACACCATCTTAGGATAAGGGGTAGACCATTTCGGGCTGAGATGAGGAGAAACTTCTTCACTCTGAGAGTTGTTAACCTGTGGAATTCCCTGCCGCAGAGAATTGTTGATGCCAGTTCAATGGATGTATTCAAGAGGGTGTTAGATATGTCCCTTGCGGCTAAAGGGATAAAGGGATATGGAGAGAAAACGGGAAAGGGGTACTGAGGTGAAGGATCAGTCATGATCTTATTCAATGGTGGTGCAGGCTCGAAGGACGAATGGCCTACTCCTGCACCTATTTTCTATGTTTCTATGTTTCTATTTGTCACTGCCCAATTTTTCTTTTAAATAGAGGGTATTTTCTAATGTCACTGTTTTCAAGTGTAAATTGGGTGTTGTCTTCATTGAGAAAAGGAGCAGTCACACAGAGACTTGGAATCGAGACCCTCATAATAAATCCTGATGCTCCATTAGTGGAACAGAGGGATCTTGGAGTGCGTGTCCACAGATCCCAGAAGGTAGCAGGACAGGTGGATAAGGTGGTTAAGAAGGTGTACAGAATGCTTTCCTTTATTAGCTGAGAATAGAATACAAGAGCAGGGAGGTTATGCTTGAACTGTATAAAACACGGCCAATTTTTGTATCATCTGCAAACATCTTAATAATACCCCTACATTTAAAGAAAGAAGAGAAAGGCTTGGATATATATCGCATTTTTCACGACCACTGGGCGTCTCAAGCGCTTTAAAGCCAATGAAGTAACAGGATGTAGTCACTGTTGTAATGTGGGAAATACGGCAGCCAATTTGCACAAAGCAAGCTCCCACACACAGCAATGACCAGATAATCTGTTTTTGATATGTTGATTGAGTGATAAATATTGGCCTTCTTCTCTTCTTCGAAGTAGTGTCATGGGATCTTTTACGTTCATTTGAGAGGGCAGACGGGGCCTCGGTTTAACGTCTCAAAGACGGCACCTCCGACAGTGCAGCACTCCGTCAGCACTGCACTGGAGTGCCGGAATTAGATATTTTGAGATGAGGAAAGACGGGTGGAGGCTCAAGTGATGCATAACCGGTGGCATGGACTAGTTTGGCTGAATTGCCAGTTTCTGTGCTGTATATCCTGTGTAATCCGATGTAATCTATGATTAAATGAAGCTGGGGTTGTTCTTATTAGTGCTGAGAAGTTTGAGAGGAGATTTGATAGAGGTGTTCAAAATTATAAATGGTTGTGACAGTCATCATAAGCAATCCCCCCGAATCGAGGAAGACTTGCTTCCACTCTTAGAATGAGTCTTTAGGTGGTTGAACAGTCCAATAAGAGAGCCACAGTCCCTGTCACAGGTGGGACAGACAGTCGTTGAGGGTAAGGGAGATTGGGACAGGGTTGCCACACGTTCTTTCTTTTTGCATACACTCGGCGATGAGATTCGAGATGCTCAGTGCCCTCCCGGATGCACTTCCTCCAATTAGGGCTGTCTTTGGCCAGGGACTCCCAGGTGTCGGTGGGGATGTTGCACTTTATCAGCGAGGCTTTGAGGGTGTCCTTGTAACGTTTCCTCTGCTCAACTTTGGCTCGTTTGCCATGAAGGATTTCCAAGCAGAGTGCTTGCTTTGGGAGTCTCGTGTCTGGCATGCGAACTCTGTGACCTGCCCAGTGGAGCTGATCAAGTGTGGTCAGTGCTTCAATGCTGGGGATGTTGGCCTGGACGATGACACTGATGTTGGTGCGTCTGTCCTCCCAGGGGATTTGTAGGATCTTGCGGAGACAACGTTGGTGGTATTTTGCCAGCGACTTGAGGTGTCTTCTGTACATAGTCCATGTCTCTGAGCCATATAGGAGGGCAGTATTACGACAGCTCTGTAGACCATGAGCTTGGTGGTAGATTGGAGGGCCTGGTCTTCAAACACTCTGCTTCTCAGGCGGCCGAAGTCTGCGCGAGAGTAAATAAAGAGAAACTGTTTCCAGTGGCCGGAGGGCGTGTAACCAGGGGGTATTTGTGAATTGTGGGTGTGTGAGAAAAATGTGCTGTTCAGACGGGATCAGTACAGAAGGAGAACGATGTAATGTGCAATGTCAGCAAGTGAAGGGCGCTGTCTCCTTTCTGTCAAGGGTCTGGATAGCTCAGTCGGTAGAACATCAGACTTTTAACCTGAGAGTGCAGGGTTCAAGTTCCTATTCAGGTGATGCTTTTAAATTAAAAGTCTCAATTCCTGCTTTCAGGCTGCTCCATGAAACATGGGACTATCACATTGATCTCATTAATGTATCTTCAAGATTTGTCATAACACGATTGTTCTTTACAATAGAGGGTATTTTCTCAAGTCACAACTTTCTCGTGTAAATTGGGTGTTGTCTTCATTGTGAAAAGCAACGGCCGACACAGGGACTTGGAACCAAGACCGTCACAATAAATTTTGATGCTCCGTGAGTGGATGTATTTAACATTACACAGGTTTACATCCTGGTATTCATTCGTTTGGACCATACAATCATTCCTTTACAAGTTTTTAGCTAAAGCTAATAATGTCGTGATGAAAGATATTAACAACAATGTGTTATTCCGTTATAGTGTGCAACATTTTCTTTACCAATTAGCAGCTTCAGAAAGTTCAGTCTGAAGCCCATGGAATATATTAATAAGCTGAACTTCAAAAACTGGGCAAGAAATGCCATCCTTCAAACTGTTCAATCTGTAGATGTGTGAGGTAATACATTTCGGAAGGGCTAACAAGGCAAGGGAATAACCAATAAATGATAGGACACTGAGAAGTGTGGAGAAACAAAGGGACCTTGGCGTGCAGGTCCACAGATCCCTGAAGTTAGCAGGCCAGGTAGATAAGGTGGTTGAGAAGACATCAAGCTCCCACACACAGCAATAACCAGATAATCTGTTTTTGTTATGTTGATTGAGAGATAAATATTGGCATTCTTCTCTTCTTCGAAATAGTGCCATGCGATCTTTTACGTTCATTTGAGAGGGAAGATGGGGCCTCTGTTTAACGTCTCAAAGACGTCTCCTTTCCGAGACGAGTTCCGAGTAGAGCACTTGCTTTGGGAGTCTCATGTCTGTCATGTGAACTATGTGGCCTGCCCAGCGGAGCTGACCAAGTGTGGTCAGTGCTTCAATGCTATGGATGTTGGCCTGGTCGAGGAAGCTAATGTTGGTGCATCTGTCCTGCCAGGCAATTTGTAGCACCTTGCGGAGGCATCGTTGGTGGTATTTCTCCAGCGACTTGAGGTGTCTACTGTACATGGTGCATGTCTCTGAGCCATTCAGGAGTGCGGTATTACTGCAGCCCTGTAGACCATGAGCCTGGTGGTAGATTGGAGGGCCTGGTCTTCAAAACACTCTTCTTCTCAGGCGACCGAATGCTGCGCTAGAGTAAATAAAGAGAAACTGTTTCCAGTGCCCGGAGGGTCTGTAACCAGGGAGTATTTGTGAAGTGTGGGTGTGTGAGTGAAATGTGCTGTTCAGACGGGATCAGTGCAGAAGGAGAACGATGTAATGCTGTCTCCTTTCTTCCATGAGCCCGGATAGCTCAGTTGGTAGAGCATCAGACTTTTAATCTGAGGGTCTAGGGTTCAAGTCCCTATTTGGGTGTTGCTTTTAATTCAATATTCTCAGTTCCCTCTTTCAGACAACACCACAAAAGATGTGCCTTTCACGCTGATATCATTAATGTATCTTCAAGTAGTGGGGAAAATGTTGGAATCAATTATTAAGGATGAAATAGCAGCGCATTTGGAAAGCAGTGACATGATCGGTCCAAGTCAGCATGGATTTATGAAAGGGAAATCATGCTTGACAAATCTTCTGGAATTTTCGAGGATGCAACATGTAGAGTGGACAAGGGAGAAACGGTGGATGTGGTGTATTTGTACTTTCAAAAGGCCTTTGACAAGGACCCACATAAGAGATTGGTGTGCAAAATCAAAAGCACATGGCATTGGGGGTAATGTACTGCCGTGGATAGAGAATTGCTTGGCAGAGAGTTGGGATAAACGGGTCCTTTTCGGAATGGGAGGCAGTGAGTAGTGGAGTGCCGCAGCGCTCAGTGCTTGGACCCCAGCTATTTACAATATACATTAATGATTTAGATGAAGGAATTGAGTGTAATATCTCCAAGTTTGCAGATGACACGAAACTGGGTGGCGGTGTGAGCTGTGAGGAGGATGCTAAGAGGCTGCAGGTTGACTTGGACAGGTTAGGTGAGTGAGCAAATGCATGGCAGATACAGTATAATGTGGATAAATGTGAGGTTATCCACTTTGGTGGCAAAAACACGAAGGCAGAATATTATCTGAATGGCGGCAGATTAGGAAAAGGAGAGGTGCAACGAGACCTGGGTGTCATGGTTCATCAGTCATTGAAAGTTGGCATGCAGATACAACAGGTGGTGAAGAAGGCAAATGGCGTGTTGGCCTTCATAGCGAGGGGATTTGAGTATAGGAGCAGGGAGGTCTTACTGCAATTGCACAGGGCCTTGGTGAGGCCTCACCTGGAATATTGTGTTCAGTTTTGTTTTCCTAATCTGAGGAAGGACGTTCTTGCTGTTGAGGGAGTGTAGCGAAGGTTGATCAGACAGATTCCAGGGATGGCTGGACTGACAATTTAGGAGAGACTGGATCAACTGGGCCTATATACACTGGAGTTTAGAAGGATGAGAGGGGATCTCATAGAAACGTATAAGATTCTGATGGGACGGGACAGGTTACATGCGGGAAGAATGTTCCCGATGTTGGTGAAGTCCAGAACCAGGGGACACCATCTTAGGATAAGGGGTAGACCATTTCGGGCTGAGATGAGGAGAAACTTCTTCACTCTGAGAGTTGTTAACCTGTGGAATTCCCTGCCGCAGAGAATTGTTGATGCCAGTTCAATGGATGTATTCAAGAGGGTGTTAGATATGTCCCTTGCGGCTAAAGGGATAAAGGGATATGGAGAGAAAACGGGAAAGGGGTACTGAGGTGAAGGATCAGTCATGATCTTATTCAATGGTGGTGCAGGCTCGAAGGACGAATGGCCTACTCCTGCACCTATTTTCTATGTTTCTATGTTTCTATTTGTCACTGCCCAATTTTTCTTTTAAATAGAGGGTATTTTCTAATGTCACTGTTTTCAAGTGTAAATTGGGTGTTGTCTTCATTGAGAAAAGGAGCAGTCACACAGAGACTTGGAATCGAGACCCTCATAATAAATCCTGATGCTCCATTAGTGGAACAGAGGGATCTTGGAGTGCGTGTCCACAGATCCCAGAAGGTAGCAGGACAGGTGGATAAGGTGGTTAAGAAGGTGTACAGAATGCTTTCCTTTATTAGCTGAGAATAGAATACAAGAGCAGGGAGGTTATGCTTGAACTGTATAAAACACGGCCAATTTTTGTATCATCTGCAAACATCTTAATAATACCCCTACATTTAAAGAAAGAAGAGAAAGGCTTGGATATATATCGCATTTTTCACGACCACTGGGCGTCTCAAGCGCTTTAAAGCCAATGAAGTAACAGGATGTAGTCACTGTTGTAATGTGGGAAATACGGCAGCCAATTTGCACAAAGCAAGCTCCCACACACAGCAATGACCAGATAATCTGTTTTTGATATGTTGATTGAGTGATAAATATTGGCCTTCTTCTCTTCTTCGAAGTAGTGTCATGGGATCTTTTACGTTCATTTGAGAGGGCAGACGGGGCCTCGGTTTAACGTCTCAAAGACGGCACCTCCGACAGTGCAGCACTCCGTCAGCACTGCACTGGAGTGCCGGAATTAGATATTTTGAGATGAGGAAAGACGGGTGGAGGCTCAAGTGATGCATAACCGGTGGCATGGACTAGTTTGGCTGAATTGCCAGTTTCTGTGCTGTATATCCTGTGTAATCCGATGTAATCTATGATTAAATGAAGCTGGGGTTGTTCTTATTAGTGCTGAGAAGTTTGAGAGGAGATTTGATAGAGGTGTTCAAAATTATAAATGGTTGTGACAGTCATCATAAGCAATCCCCCCGAATCGAGGAAGACTTGCTTCCACTCTTAGAATGAGTCTTTAGGTGGTTGAACAGTCCAATAAGAGAGCCACAGTCCCTGTCACAGGTGGGACAGACAGTCGTTGAGGGTAAGGGAGATTGGGACAGGGTTGCCACACGTTCTTTCTTTTTGCATACACTCGGCGATGAGATTCGAGATGCTCAGTGCCCTCCCGGATGCACTTCCTCCAATTAGTGCTGTCTTTGGCCAGTCTTTCCCAGGTGTCGGTGGGGATGTTGCACTTTATCAGCGAGGCTTTGAGGGTGTCCTTGTAACGTTTCCTCTGCTCAACTTTGGCTCGTTTGCCATGAAGGATTTCCAAGCAGAGTGCTTGCTTTGGGAGTCTCGTGTCTGGCATGCGAACTCTGTGACCTGCCCAGTGGAGCTGATCAAGTGTGGTCAGTGCTTCAATGCTGGGGATGTTGGCCTGGACGAGGACACTGATGTTGGTGCATCTGTCCTCCCAGGGGATTTGTAGGATCTTGCGGAGACAACGTTGGTGGTATTTTGCCAGCGACTTGAGGTGTCTTCTGTACATAGTCCATGTCTCTGAGCCATATAGGAGGGCAGTATTACGACAGCTCTGTAGACCATGAGCTTGGTGGTAGATTGGAGGGCCTGCTCTTCAAACACTCTGCTTCTCAGGCGGCCGAAGGCTGCGCGAGAGTAAATAAAGAGAAACTGTTTCCAGTGGCCGGAGGGCGTGTAACCAGGGGGTATTTGTGAATTGTGGGTGTGTGAGAAAAATGTGCTGTTCAGACGGGATCAGTACAGAAGGAGAACGATGTAATGTGCAATGTCAGCAAGTGAAGGGCGCTGTCTCCTTTCTGTCAAGGGTCTGGATAGCTCAGTCGGTAGAACATCAGACTTTTAACCTGAGAGTGCAGGGTTCAAGTTCCTATTCAGGTGATGCTTTTAAATTAAAAGTCTCAATTCCTGCTTTCAGGCTGCTCCATGAAACATGGGACTATCACATTGATCTCATTAATGTATCTTCAAGATTTGTCATAACACGATTGTTCTTTACAATAGAGGGTATTTTCTCAAGTCACAACTTTCTCGTGTAAATTGGGTGTTGTCTTCATTGTGAAAAGCAACGGCCGACACAGGGACTTGGAACCAAGACCGTCACAATAAATTTTGATGCTCCATGAGTGGATGTATTTAACATTACACAGGTTTACATCCTGGTATTCATTCGTTTGGACCATACAATCATTCCTTTACAAGTTTTTAGCTAAAGCTAATAATGTCGTGATGAAAGATATTAACAACAATGTGTTATTCCGTTATAGTGTGCAACATTTTCTTTACCAATTAGCAGCTTCAGAAAGTTCAGTCTGAAGCCCATGGAATATATTAATAAGCTGAACTTCAAAAACTGGGCAAGAAATGCCATCCTTCAAACTGTTCAATCTGTAGATGTGTGAGGTAATACATTTCGGAAGGGCTAACAAGGCAAGGGAATAACCAATAAATGATAGGACACTGAGAAGTGTGGAGAAACAAAGGGACCTTGGCGTGCAGGTACACAGATCCCTGAAGTTAGCAGGCCAGGTAGATAAGGTGGTTGAGAAGACATCAAGCTCCCACACACAGCAATAACCAGATAATCTGTTTTTGTTATGTTGATTGAGAGATAAATATTGGCATTCTTCTCTTCTTCGAAATAGTGCCATGGGATCTTTTACGTTCATTTGAGAGGGAAGATGGGGCTTCTGTTTAACGTCTCAAAGACGTCTCCTTTCCGAGACGAGTTCCGAGTAGAGCACTTGCTTTGGGAGTCTCATGTCTGTCATGTGAACTATGTGGCCTGCCCAGCGGAGCTGACCAAGTGTGGTCAGTGCTTCAATGCTATGGATGTTGGCCTGGTCGAGGAAGCTAATGTTGGTGCATCTGTCCTGCCAGGCAATTTGTAGCACCTTGCGGAGGCATCGTTGGTGGTATTTCTCCAGCGACTTGAGGTGTCTACTGTACATGGTGCATGTCTCTGAGCCATTCAGGAGTGCGGTATTACTGCAGCCCTGTAGACCATGAGCCTGGTGGTAGATTGGAGGGCCTGGTCTTCAAAACACTCTTCTTCTCAGGCGACCGAATGCTGCGCTAAAGTAAATAAAGAGAAACTGTTTCCAGTGCCCGGAGGGTCTGTAACCAGGGAGTATTTGTGAAGTGTGGGTGTGTGAGTGAAATGTGCTGTTCAGACGGGATCAGTGCAGAAGGAGAACAATGTAATGCTGTCTCCTTTCTTCCATGAGCCCGGATAGCTCAGTTGGTAGAGCATCAGACTTTTAATCTGAGGGTCTAGGGTTCAAGTCCCTGTTTGGGTGTTGCTTTTAATTCAATATTCTCAGTTCCCTCTTTCAGACAACACCACAAAAGATGAGCCTTTCACGCTGATCTCATTCATGTTTCTTAAAGTTTTATGACAGCCCAATTTTTCTTTTAAATCAAGTGTATTTTCTAATGTCACAGCTTTCTCGTGTACATTGGGTGTTGTCTTCATTGAGAAAAGCAACGGCTAACACAGGGACTTGGAACTGAGACCCTCATAATAAATCCTGATGCTCTATTACTGGATGTATTCAACATTAAACAGGTTTACAACCTGGTATTCATCCGTTTGTATCATACAATTATTCCTTTACTAGTTTTTAGCTACAGCTAATAATGTCGTGATGAAAGATATTAATTGTTATGTCTTTAGATGCTCTGATAATGACTCCATGAGGCAATGTGTTGTACTTGAACTGTAGTGATCTTAGTCCTTTATTCATAACTCCAGAGTGAGGATCACACCTGGTGGCCTGCCTTTTATACTCAGCCAGGCACACCTGTACAGGTAAGCTACAAGTCTCCCACTGCAGTGCCCTCTGGTGGCATACCTTAGTGAAAAAAGCAGCTGCTGTACAAATTTCCCATAGTAGTGCCCTCTGGTGGCACATCATATATAATAGTACAAGCAGTAAACATGTAGGATACATGATATTAACAACATTGTTTGATTCCGTTATATTGCACAACATTTTCTTTACCAATTGGCAGCTTCAGAAAGTTCAGTCTGAAGCCCATGGAATATATTAATATGCTGAACTTCAAAAAATTGGCAAGAAATGCCATTCTTCAAACTGTTCAATCTGTAGATGTGCGAGGTAATGCATTTGGGGAGGGCTAACAACGCAAGGGAATAAACATTAAATGTTAGGACACTGAGAAGTGTAGACGAACAAAGGGACTTGGAGTGCATGCCAAAGATCCCTGAAGGCAGCAGGCCAGGTCGATAAGGTGGTTGAGAAGACATCCGGGATACTTGCCTTTATTAGACGAGGCATAGAATACAAGAGCAAGGAGGTTATGCTTGAACTGTACAAAACACTAGTTAGACCACAGCTAGAGTGCTGCGTGCAGTTCTGATCACCACGTTACAGGAAAGATGCGATTGCACTGGAGGGGGTGCAGAGGAGATTTACAAAGATGCTGCCTGGACTGGAGAATTATAGCTATGAGGAAAGATCGGATAGGCTCCGGTTGTTTCCTTTGGAACTGAGGAGGTTGAGAAATAGAGTGGATAGGAAGGACATATTTCCTTTACCAGAGGGGTCAATAAGCAGGGGGCATAGATTTCAAGTAGTTGATCGAAGGATTATCGGGGAGCTGAGAAAAAATGTCTTCACCCAGAGGGTTGTGGGGGTCTGGAACTCACAGCCTGAAAGGGTGGTAGACATCAACTATCATCACATTTACAAAGAACTTGGATGTGCACTTAAAGCGCTGTAATCGGCAGGGCTATGGACCAAGTGCTGGAAGGTGGGATTAGGCTGGGTAGCTCTTTCTCAACCGGCACGGACACGCTGGGCCAAATGGCCTCCTTCTATATTGTAATTTTTCTATGATTCTATGATTCTATGATTCAACCCCACGGCCAATTTTGGTATCATCTGCAAATATCCCCTTCATTTAAAGAAAGAAAGATTGGATTTCTATAGCGACTTTCACTACCAGCGTCTATCTCAAAGCGCTTTGCAGCCAATGAAGTACTTGGACTATCGTCACTGTTGTAATGTAGGAAATGTGGCAGCCAATTTGCGCACAGCAAGCTCCCACAAACAGCAATGTGATAATGACAGGATAATCTGTTTTTGTTATGTTGATTGAGAGATAAATATTGGCCAGGACACCGGGGATAACTCCCCTGTTCTTCTTCGAAATATTGCCATGGGATCTTTTACGTGAACTTGACAGAGCGGACGGGGTCTCGGTTTAACGTCTCATCTGAAATTTGGCACTTCCAACAGTGCAGCGCTCCCTCAGCCCTGCACTGGAGTGTCAGCTGAGATTTGTTCAGGTGAGGAAAGACGGGAGGAGGCTCGAGTGAAGCATAAATGTCGGCTTGGATTAGTTGGGCTGAATGGCCTGTTTCTGTGCCGTATGTCCAATGCAATCCTGTGTAATCTATGATTGCATGAAGCTGGGGTTGTTCTCCTTAGTGCTGAGAAGGTTGAGAGGAAATTTGATAGAGGCGTTGAAAATGATGAATGGTTGTGATGGATTAGATCTTCATCATCATCATAGGCAGTCCCTCGGAATCGAGGAAAAACATAGAAACAGAGAAAATAGGTGCTGGAGTAGGCCATTCGGCCCTTCTAGCCTGCACTGCCATTGAATGAGTTCATGGCTGAACATGCAACTTCAGTACCCCATTCCTGCTTTCTCACCATACCCCTTGATCCCCAACATAGTAAGAACTACATCTAACCCCTTTTTGAATATATTTACTGAATTGGCATCAACAACTTTCTGTGGTAGGGAATTCCACAGGTTCACCACTCTCTGGGTGAAGAGGTTTCTCCTCATCTCGGTCCTAAATGGCTTACCCCTTATTCTCAGACTGTGACCCCTGGTTCTGGACTTCCCCAACATTGGGAACATTCTTCCTGCATCTAACCTGTCTAAACCCTTCAGAATTTTAAACGTTTCTATGAGATCCCCTCTCATTCTTCTGAACTCCAGTGAATACAAGCCCAGTTGATCCAGTCTTTCTTGACATGTCAGTCCCGCCATCCCGGGAATCAGTCTGGTGAACCTTCGCTGCACTCCCTCAATAGCAAGAATGTCCTTCCTCAAGTTAGGAGACCAAAACTGTACACAATACTCCAGGTGTGGCCTCACCAAGGCCCTGTACAACTGTAGCAACACCTCCCTGCCCCTGTACTCAAATCCCCTCGCTATGAAGGCCAATATGACATTTGCTTTCTTAACCGCCTGCTGTACCTGCATGCCAACCTTCAATGACTGATGTACCATGACACCCAGGTCTCGTTGCACCTCCCCTTTTCCTAATCTGTCACCATTCAGATAATAGTCTGTCTCTCTGTTTTTACCACCAAAGTGGATAACCTCACATTTATCCACATTATACTTCATTTGCCATGCATTTGCCCACGCACCTAACCTATCCAAGTCACTCTGCAGCCTCATAGCATCCTCCTCGCAGCTCACACTGCCACCCAACTTAGTGTCATCCGCAAATTTGGAGATACTACATTTAATCCCCTCGTCTAAATCATTAATTTACAGTGTAAACAGCTGGGTCCCAGCACAGAACCTTGCGGTACCCCACTAGTCACTGCCTGCCATTCTGAAAAGTACCCATTTACTCCTACTCTTTGCTTCCTGTCTGCCAACCAGTTTTCAATCCACGTCAGCACACTACCACCAATCCCATGTGCTTTAACTTTGCACATTAATCTCTTGTGTGGGACCTTGTCCAAAGCCTTCTGAAAGTCCAAATATACCACATCAACTGGTTCTCCCTTGTCCACTCTACTGGAAACATCCTCAAAAAATTCCAGAAGATTTGTCAAGCATGATTTCCCTTTCACAAATCCATGCTGACTTGGACCTATCATGTCACCTCTTTCCAAATGCGCTGCTATGACATCCTTAATAATTGATTCCATTATTTTACCCACTACCGATGTCAGGCTGACCGGTCTATAATTCCCTGTTTTCTCTCTCCCTCTTTTTTTAAAAAGTGGCATTACATTGGCTACCCTCCACTCCATAGGAACTGATCCAGAGTCTATGGAATGCTGGAAAATGACTGTCAATGCATCCGCTATTTCCAAGTCCACCTCCTTAAGTACTCTTCGATGCAGACCATCAGGCCCTGGGGATTTATCTGCCTTCAATCCCATCAATTTCCCCAACACAATTTCCCAACTAATAATGATTTCCCTCAGTTCCTCCTCCTTACTAGACCCTCTAATCCCTTTTATAACCGGAAGGTTGTTCGTGTCCTCCTTCGTGAATACCGAATCAAAGTACTTGTTCAATTGGTCTGCCATTTCTTTGTTCCCCGTTGTGACTTCCCCTGATTCTGACTGCAGGGGACCTACGTTTGTCTTTACTAACCTTTTTCTCTTTACATATCTATAGAAGCTTTTGCAGTCCATTTTAATGTTCCCTGCAAGCTTCCTCTCGTACTCCATTTTCCCTGCCCTAATTAAACCCTTTGTCCTCCTCTGCTGAGTTCTAAATTTCTCCCAGTCCCCGGGTTCGCAGCTATTTCTGGCCAATTTGTATGACACTTCCTTGGCTTTAACACTATCCTTGATTTCCCTTGATAGCCACGGTTGAGCCACCTTCTCTTTTTTATTTTTACGCCAGACAGGGATGTACAATTGTTGTAGTTCATCCATGCGGTCTCTAAATATCTGCCATTGCCCATCCACAGTCAACCCCTTAAGTATCATTCGCCAATCTATCCTAGCCAATTCACACCTCATACCTTCAAAGTTACCCTTCTTTAAGTTCTGGACCATGGTCTCTGAATTAAATGTTTAATTCTCCATCCTAATGTAGAATTCCACCATATTATGGTCACTCTTCCCCAAGGGGCCTCGCATGACGAGTTTGCTAATTAATCCTCTCTCATTACACAACACCCAGTCTAAGATGGCCTCCCCCCTAGTTGGTTCCTCGACATATTGGTCGAGAAAACCTTCCCTTATGCACTCCAGGAAATCCTCCTCCACCGTATTGCTTCCAGTTTGGTTTGCCCAATCTATATGCATATTAAAGTCACCCATGATAACTGCTGCACCTTCATTGCATGTACCCCTAATTTCCTGTTTGATGCCCTCCCCAACATCACTACTACTGTTTGGAGGTCTGTACACAACTCTCACTTATGTTTTTTACCCTTTGGTGTTCTGCAGCTCTACCCATATAGATTCCACATCATCCAAGCTAATGTCCTTCTTAACTATTGCATTAATCTCCTCTTTAACCTACAATGCTACCCCACCTCCTTTCCCTTTTATTCTATTCTTCCTGAATGTTGAATACCCCTGGATGTTGAGTTCCCAACCCTGATCATCCGGGAGCCACATCTCTGTAATCCCAATCACATCATATTTGTTAACATCTATTTGTACAGTTAATTCATCCAGCTTATTACGGATACTCCTTGCATTAAGACACAAAGCCTTCAGGCTTGTTTTTTTAACACCCTTTGTCCTTTTAGAATTATGATGTAGTGTGGCCCTTTTTGTTTCTTGCCTTTGGTTACTTGACCTTCCACTATTGGAGAGGGTACAGAGGAGATTTACGAGGCCGTTGCCTGGACTGGAGAATTTTAGCTATGAGGAAAGATTGGATGGGTGGAGGTTGTTTTCTTTCGAACTGAGGAGCTTGAGAAATGGGGTCTGGATCGAGTGGATAGGAAGGATATATTTCCTTTACCAGAGGGGTCAATAAGCAGGGGGCATAGATTTAAAGTGATTGACAGAATAATTAAAGGGGAGCTGAGGAAAAGTGTCTGCACCCAGAGGTTGTGGGACTCTGGAACTCGCTGCTTGAGAGGCATCAAGAATCATCACATTTACAAAGAACTTGGATGTGCATTTAAAGCGCTGTCATCTACAGGGCTATGGACCTAGTTCTGGAAGGTGGGATTAGGCTGGGTATCTCTACTTCGACCTGCACGGACACGATGGGCCAAATGGCCTCTTCTGTTTTGTAATTTTTCGATGACTCTATGACTCAACCACACGGCCAATTTTTGTATCATCTGCAAACTTCTTAATTATACCCCCTACATTTAAAGAAAAGAAAGTCTTACATTTATATAGCGCCTTTCATGACCTGCAGATGTCTCAAAGCGCTTTACAGCTAATGAAGTACTTGGAGTGTAATCACTGTTGTAATGTGGGAAAGACGGCAGCCATATTAGTGCACAAGCTAGCTCCCACAAACAGCAATGTGTTAATGACCAGGTAATCCGTTTCTTTTGTTATCTGGATACAACGATAAATATTGGCCAGGACACCAGGGATATCTTCGGTGCTCTTCTTGGAAATAGTGCCTTGGGATCTTTTACGTCCACTCGAGAGAGCAGATGGGGCCTCGGTTTAACATCTCATCTGAAAGACAGTGCAGTTTTTTTAGATGAGGAAAGACGGGAGGAGGCTCGATTGGAGTATAAATGCCGACATGGACATGTTGGGCCGAATGGCCTCTTCTGTGCCATATATCCTATGTAATTCTATGTAATCTATCATTACATGAAGTTGGGATTGTTCTCCTTACTGCTGAGAAGGCTCAGCGGAGATTTGATCGGGGTGTTGAAAATTATGAATGGTTTTGATAGAGTAAATAAAGAGAAATTGTCTCCAGTGGCAAGGCAGTAGGGTGGGTAACCAGAGAGTATTTGTAAAAGTGTGGGTGTCTGAGAGAAATCGGATCAGTATGGAAAGATGTGAATGATGTAATGTGCAATATCAGCTAGAGAAGGTCGCTGTGTCGCACTTCACCCAAGAGCCCGGATAGCTCAGTCGGTAGAGCATCAGACTTTTAATCTGAGGGTCTAGGGTTCAAGTCCCTATTCGGGCGATGCTTTTAATTCAATGTTCTCAATTCTCTCTTTCAGGCAACCCCACAAAAGATGTGCCTTTCACGCTGATATCATTAATGTATCTTCAAGTAGTGGGGAAAATGTTGGAATCAATTATTAAGGATGAAATAGCAGCGCATTTGGAAAGCAGTGACATGATCGGTCCAAGTCAGCATGGATTTATGAAAGGGAAATAATGCTTGACAAATCTTCTGGAATTTTCGAGGATGCAACAAGTAGAGTGGACAAGGGAGAAACGGTGGATGTGGTGTATTTGTACTTTCAAAAGGCCTTTGACAAGGACCCACATAAGAGATTGGTGTGCAAAATCAAAAGCACATGGCATTGGGGGTAATGTACTGCCGTGGATAGAGAATTGCTTGGCAGAGAGTTGGGATAAACGGGTCCTTTTCGGAATGGGAGGCAGTGAGTAGTGGAGTGCTGCAGCGCTCAGTGCTTGGACCCCAGCTATTTATAATATACATTAATGATTTAGATGAAGGAATTGAGTGTAATATCTCCAAGTTTGCAGATGACACGAAACTGGGTGGCGGTGTGAGCTGTGAGGAGGATGCTAAGAGGCTGCAGGTTGACTTGGACAGGTTAGGTGAGTGAGCAAATGCATGGCAGATACAGTATAATGTGGATAAATGTGAGGTTATCCACTTTGGTGGCAAAAACACGAAGGCAGAATATTATCTGAATGGCGGCAGATTAGGAAAAGGAGAGGTGCAACGAGACCTGGGTGTCATGGTTCATCAGTCATTGAAAGTTGGCATGCAGATGCAACAGGTGGTGAAGAAGGCAAATGGCGTGTTGGCCTTCATAGCGAGGGGATTTGAGTATAGGAGCAGGGAGGTCTTACTGCAATTGCACAGGGCCTTGGTGAGGCCTCACCTGGAATATTGTGTTCAGTTTTGTTTTCCTAATCTGAGGAAGGACGTTCTTGCTGTTGAGGGAGTGTAGCGAAGTTTGATCAGACAGATTCCAGGGATGGCTGGACTGACAATTTAGGAGAGACTGGATCAACTGGGCCTATATACACTGGAGTTTAGAAGGATGAGAGGGGATCTCATAGAAACGTATAAGATTCTGATGGGACGGGACAGGTTACATGCGGGAAGAATGTTCCCGATGTTGGTGAAGTCCAGAACCAGGGGACACCATCTTAGGATAAGGGGTAGACCATTTCGGGCTGAGATGAGGAGAAACTTCTTCACTCTGAGAGTTGTTAACCTGTGGAATTCCCTGCCGCAGAGAATTGTTGATGCCAGTTCAATGGATGTATTCAAGAGGGTGTTAGATATGTCCCTTGCGGCTAAAGGGATAAAGGGATATGGAGAGAAAACGGGAAAGGGGTACTGAGGTGAAGGATCAGTCATGATCTTATTCAATGGTGGTGCAGGCTCGAAGGACGAATGGCCTACTCCTGCACCTATTTTCTATGTTTCTATGTTTCTATTTGTCACTGCCCAATTTTTCTTTTAAATAGAGGGTATTTTCTAATGTCACTGTTTTCAAGTGTAAATTGGGTGTTGTCTTCATTGAGAAAAGGAGCAGTCACACAGAGACTTGGAATCGAGACCCTCATAATAAATCCTGATGCTCCATTAGTGGAACAGAGGGATCTTGGAGTGCGTGTCCACAGATCCCAGAAGGTAGCAGGACAGGTGGATAAGGTGGTTAAGAAGGTGTACAGAATGCTTTCCTTTATTAGCTGAGAATAGAATACAAGAGCAGGGAGGTTATGCTTGAACTGTATAAAACACGGCCAATTTTTGTATCATCTGCAAACATCTTAATAATACCCCTACATTTAAAGAAAGAAGAGAAAGGCTTGGATATATATCGCATTTTTCACGACCACTGGGCGTCTCAAGCGCTTTAAAGCCAATGAAGTAACAGGATGTAGTCACTGTTGTAATGTGGGAAATACGGCAGCCAATTTGCACAAAGCAAGCTCCCACACACAGCAATGACCAGATAATCTGTTTTTGATATGTTGATTGAGTGATAAATATTGGCCTTCTTCTCTTCTTCGAAGTAGTGTCATGGGATCTTTTACGTTCATTTGAGAGGGCAGACGGGGCCTCGGTTTAACGTCTCAAAGACGGCACCTCCGACAGTGCAGCACTCCGTCAGCACTGCACTGGAGTGCCGGAATTAGATATTTTGAGATGAGGAAAGACGGGTGGAGGCTCAAGTGATGCATAACCGGTGGCATGGACTAGTTTGGCTGAATTGCCAGTTTCTGTGCTGTATATCCTGTGTAATCCGATGTAATCTATGATTAAATGAAGCTGGGGTTGTTCTTATTAGTGCTGAGAAGTTTGAGAGGAGATTTGATAGAGGTGTTCAAAATTATAAATGGTTGTGACAGTCATCATAAGCAATCCCCCCGAATCGAGGAAGACTTGCTTCCACTCTTAGAATGAGTCTTTAGGTGGTTGAACAGTCCAATAAGAGAGCCACAGTCCCTGTCACAGGTGGGACAGACAGTCGTTGAGGGTAAGGGAGATTGGGACAGGGTTGCCACACGTTCTTTCTTTTTGCATACACTCGGCGATGAGATTCGAGATGCTCAGTGCCCTCCCGGATGCACTTCCTCCAATTAGGGCTGTCTTTGGCCAGGGACTCCCAGGTGTCGGTGGGGATGTTGCACTTTATCAGCGAGGCTTTGAGGGTGTCCTTGTAACGTTTCCTCTGCTCAACTTTGGCTCGTTTGCCATGAAGGATTTCCAAGCAGAGTGCTTGCTTTGGGAGTCTCGTGTCTGGCATGCGAACTCTGTGACCTGCCCAGTGGAGCTGATCAAGTGTGGTCAGTGCTTCAATGCTGGGGATGTTGGCCTGGACGATGACACTGATGTTGGTGCGTCTGTCCTCCCAGGGGATTTGTAGGATCTTGCGGAGACAACGTTGGTGGTATTTTGCCAGCGACTTGAGGTGTCTTCTGTACATAGTCCATGTCTCTGAGCCATATAGGAGGGCAGTATTACGACAGCTCTGTAGACCATGAGCTTGGTGGTAGATTGGAGGGCCTGCTCTTCAAACACTCTGCTTCTCAGGCGGCCGAAGGCTGCGCGAGAGTAAATAAAGAGAAACTGTTTCCAGTGGCCGGAGGGCGTGTAACCAGGGGGTATTTGTGAATTGTGGGTGTGTGAGAAAAATGTGCTGTTCAGATGGGATCAGTACAGAAGGAGAACGATGTAATGTGCAATGTCAGCAAGTGAAGGGCGCTGTCTCCTTTCTGTCAAGGGTCTGGATAGCTCAGTCGGTAGAACATCAGACTTTTAACCTGAGAGTGCAAGGGTTCAAGTTCCTATTCAGGTGATGCTTTTAAATTAAAAGTCTCAATTCCTGCTTTCAGGCTGCTCCATGAAACATGGGACTATCACATTGATCTCATTAATGTATCTTCAAGATTTGTCATAACACGATTGTTCTTTACAATAGAGGGTATTTTCTCAAGTCACAACTTTCTCGTGTAAATTGGGTGTTGTCTTCATTGTGAAAAGCAACGGCCGACACAGGGACTTGGAACCAAGACCGTCACAATAAATTTTGATGCTCCATGAGTGGATGTATTTAACATTACACAGGTTTACATCCTGGTATTCATTCGTTTGGACCATACAATCATTCCTTTACAAGTTTTTAGCTAAAGCTAATAATGTCGTGATGAAAGATATTAACAACAATGTGTTATTCCGTTATAGTGTGCAACATTTTCTTTACCAATTAGCAGCTTCAGAAAGTTCAGTCTGAAGCCCATGGAATATATCAATAAGCTGAACTTCAAAAACTGGGCAAGAAATGCCATCCTTCAAACTGTTCAATCTGTAGATGTGTGAGGTAATACATTTCGGAAGGGCTAACAAGGCAAGGGAATAACCAATAAATGATAGGACACTGAGAAGTGTGGAGAAACAAAGGGACCTTGGCGTGCAGGTACACAGATCCCTGAAGTTAGCAGGCCAGGTAGATAAGGTGGTTGAGAAGACATCAAGCTCCCACACACAGCAATAACCAGATAATCTGTTTTTGTTATGTTGATTGAGAGATAAATATTGGCATTCTTCTCTTCTTCGAAATAGTGCCATGGGATCTTTTACGTTCATTTGAGAGGGAAGATGGGGCTTCTGTTTAACGTCTCAAAGACGTCTCCTTTCCGAGACGAGTTCCGAGTAGAGCACTTGCTTTGGGAGTCTCATGTCTGTCATGTGAACTATGTGGCCTGCCCAGCGGAGCTGACCAAGTGTGGTCAGTGCTTCAATGCTATGGATGTTGGCCTGGTCGAGGAAGCTAATGTTGGTGCATCTGTCCTGCCAGGCAATTTGTAGCACCTTGCGGAGGCATCGTTGGTGGTATTTCTCCAGCGACTTGAGGTGTCTACTGTACATGGTGCATGTCTCTGAGCCATTCAGGAGTGCGGTATTACTGCAGCCCTGTAGACCATGAGCCTGGTGGTAGATTGGAGGGCCTGGTCTTCAAAACACTCTTCTTCTCAGGCGACCGAATGCTGCGCTAAAGTAAATAAAGAGAAACTGTTTCCAGTGCCCGGAGGGTCTGTAACCAGGGAGTATTTGTGAAGTGTGGGTGTGTGAGTGAAATGTGCTGTTCAGACGGGATCAGTGCAGAAGGAGAACGATGTAATGCTGTCTCCTTTCTTCCATGAGCCCGGATAGCTCAGTTGGTAGAGCATCAGACTTTTAATCTGAGGGTCTAGGGTTCAAGTCCCTATTTGGGTGTTGCTTTTAATTCAATATTCTCAGTTCCCTCTTTCAGACAACACCACAAAAGATGAGCCTTTCACGCTGATCTCATTCATGTTTCTTAAAGTTTTATGACAGCCCAATTTTTCTTTTAAATCGAGTGTATTTTCTAATGTCACAGCTTTCTCGTGTACATTGGGTGTTGTCTTCATTGAGAAAAGCAACGGCTAACACAGGGACTTGGAACTGAGACCCTCATAATAAATCCTGATGCTGTATTACTGGATGTATTCAACATTAAACAGGTTTACAACCTGGTATTCATCCGTTTGTATCATACAATTATTCCTTTACTAGTTTTTAGCTACAGCTAATAATGTCGTGATGAAAGATATTAATTGTTATGTCTTTAGATGCTCTGATAATGACTCCACGAGGCAATGTGTTGTACTTGAACTGTAGTGATCTTAGTCCTTTATTCATAACTCCAGAGTGAGGATCACACCTGGTGGCCTGCCTTTTACACTCAGCCAGGCACACCTGTACAGGTAAGCTACAAGTCTCCCACTGCAGTGCCCTCTGGTGGCATACCTTAGTGAAAAAAGCAGCTGCTGTACAAATTTCCCATAGTAGTGCCCTCTGGTGGCACATCATATATAATAGTACAAGCAGTAAACATGTAGGATACATGATATTAACAACATTGTTTGATTCCGTTATATTGCACAACATTTTCTTTACCAATTGGCAGCTTCAGAAAGTTCAGTCTGAAGCCCATGGAATATATTAATATGCTGAACTTCAAAAAATTGGCAAGAAATGCCATTCTTCAAACTGTTCAATCTGTAGATGTGCGAGGTAATGCATTTGGGGAGGGCTAACAACGCAAGGGAATAAACATTAAATGTTAGGACACTGAGAAGTGTAGACGAACAAAGGGACCTTGGAGTGCATGCCAAAGATCCCTGAAGGCAGCAGGCCAGGTCGATAAGGTGGTTGAGAAGACATCCGGGATACTTGCCTTTATTAGACGAGGCATAGAATACAAGAGCAAGGAGGTTATGCTTGAACTGTACAAAACACTAGTTAGACCACAGCTAGAGTGCTGCGTGCAGTTCTGATCACCACGTTACAGGAAAGATGCGATTGCACTGGAGGGGGTGCAGAGGAGATTTACAAGGATGCTGCCTGGACTGGAGAATTATAGCTATGAGGAAAGATCGGATAGGCTCCGGTTGTTTCCTTTGGAACTGAGGAGGTTGAGAAATAGAGTGGATAGGAAGGACATATTTCCTTTACCAGAGGGGTCAATAAGCAGGGGGCATAGATTTCAAGTAGTTGATCGAAGGATTATCGGGGAGCTGAGAAAAAATGTCTTCACCCAGAGGGTTGTGGGGGTCTGGAACTCACTGCCTGAAAGGGTGGTAGACATCAACTATCATCACATTTACAAAGAACTTGGATGTGCACTTAAAGCGCTGTAATCGGCAGGGCTATGGACCAAGTGCTGGAAGGTGGGATTAGGCTGGGTAGCTCTTTCTCAACCGGCACGGACACGCTGGGCCAAATGGCCTCCTTCTATATTGTAATTTTTCTATGATTCTATGATTCTATGATTCAACCCCACGGCCAATTTTGGTATCATCTGCAAATATCCCCTTCATTTAAAGAAAGAAAGATTGGATTTCTATAGCGACTTTCACCACCAGCGTCTATCTCAAAGCGCTTTGCAGCCAATGAAGTACTTGGACTATCGTCACTGTTGTAATGTAGGAAATGTGGCAGCCAATTTGCGCACAGCAAGCTCCCACAAACAGCAATGTGATAATGACAGGATAATCTGTTTTTGTTATGTTGATTGAGAGATAAATATTGGCCAGGACACCGGGGATAACTCCCCTGTTCTTCTTCGAAATATTGCCATGGGATCTTTTACGTGAACTTTACAGAGCGGATGGGGTCTCGCTTTAACGTCTCATCTGAAATTTGGCACTTCCAACAGTGCAGCGCTCCCTCAGCCCTGCACTGGAGTGTCAGCTGAGATTTGTTCAGGTGAGGAAAGACGAGAGGAGGCTCGAGTGTAGCATAAATGTCGGCTTGGATTAGTTGGGCCGAATGGCCTGTTTCTGTGCCGTATATCCAATGCAATCCTATGTAATCTATGATTGCATGAAGCTGGGGTTGTTCTCCTTAGTGCTGAGAAGGTTGAGAGGAAATTTGATAGAGGCGTTGAAAATGATGAATGGTTGTGATGGATTAGATCTTCATCATCATCATAGGCAGTCCCTCGGAATCGAGGAAAAACATAGAAACAGAGAAAATAGGTGCTGGAGTAGGCCATTCGGCCCTTCTAGCCTGCACTGCCATTGAATGAGTTCATGGCTGAACATGCAACTTCAGTACCCCATTCCTGCTTTCTCACCATACCCCTTGATCCCCAACATAGTAAGAACTACATCTAACCCCTTTTTGAATATATTTAGTGAATTGGCATCAACAACTTTCCATGGTAGAGAATTCCACAGGTTCACCACTCTCTGGGTGAAGAGGTTTCTCCTCATCTCGGTCCTAAATGGCTTACCCCTTATTCTCAGACTGTGACCCCTGGTTCTGGACTTCCCCAACATTGGGAACATTCTTCCTGCATCTAACCTGTCTAAACCCTTCAGAATTTTAAACGTTTCTATGAGATCCCCTCTCATTCTTCTGAACTCCAGTGAATACAAGCCCAGTTGATCCAGTCTTTCTTGACATGTCAGTCCCGCCATCCCGGGAATCAGTCTGGTGAACCTTCGCTGCACTCCCTCAATAGCAAGAATGTCCTTCCTCAAGTTAGGAGACCAAAACTGTACACAATACTCCAGGTGTGGCCTCACCAACGCCCTGTACAACTGTAGCAACACCTCCCTGCCCCTGTACTTAAATCCCCTCGCTATGAAGGCCAACATGCCATTTGCTTTCTTAACCGCCTGCTGTACCTGCATGCCAACCTTCAATGACTGATGTACCATGACACCCAGGTCTCGTTGACCTTCCCCTTTTCCTCATCTGTCACCATTCAGATAATAGTCTGTCTCTCTGTTTTTACCACCAAAGTGGATAACCTCACATTTATCCACATTATACTTCATTTGCCATGCATTTGCCCACGCACCTAACCTATCCAAGTCACTCTGCAGCCTCATAGCATCCTCCTCGCAGCTCACACTGCCACCCAACTTAGTGTCATCCGCAAATTTGGAGATACTACATTTAATCCCCTCGTCTAAATCATTAATTTACAATGTAAACAGCTGGGTCCCAGCACAGAACCTTGCGGTACCCCACTAGTCATTGCCTGCCATTCTGAAAAGTACCCATTTACTCCTACTCTTTGCTTCCTATCTGCCAACCAGTTTTCAATCCACGTCAGCACACTACCGCCAATCCCATGTGCTTTAACTTTGCACATTAATCTCTTGTGTGGGACCTTGTCCAAAGCCTTCTGAAAGTCCAAATATACCACATCAACTGGTTCTCCCTTGTCCATTCTACTGGAAACATCCTCAAAAAATTCCAGAAGATTTGTCAAGCATGATTTCCCTTTCACAAATCCATGCTGACTTGGACCTATCATGTCACCTCTTTCCAAATGCGCTGCTATGACATCCTTAATAATTGATTCCATTATTTTACCCACTACCGATGTCAGGCTGACCGGTCTATAATTCCCTGTTTTCTCTCTCCCTCTTTTTTTTAAAAGTGGCGTTACATTGGCTACCCTCCACTCCATAGGAACTGATCCAGAGTCTATGGAATGCTGGAAAATGACTGTCAATGCATCCGCTATTTCCAAGGCCACCTCCTTAAGTACTCTTCGATGCAGACCATCAGGCCCTGGGGATTTATCTGCCTTCAATCCCATCAATTTCCCCAACACAATTTCCCAACTAATAATGATTTCCCTTAGTTCCTCCTCCTTACTAGACCCTCTAATCCCTTTTATAACCGGAAGGTTGTTCGTGTCCTCCTTCGTGAATACCGAATCAAAGTACTTGTTCAATTGGTCTGCCATTTCTTTGTTCCCCGTTGTGACTTCCCCTGATTCTGACTGCAGGGGACCTACGTTTGTCTTTACTAACCTTTTTCTCTTTACATATCTATAGAAACTTTTGCAGTCCATTTTAATGTTCCCTGCAAGCTTCCTCTCGTACTCCATTTTCCCTGCCCTAATCAAACCCTTTGTCCTCCTCTGCTGAGTTCTAAATTTCTCCCAGTCCCCGGGTTCGCAGCTATTTCTGGCCAATTTGTATGACACTTCCTTGGCTTTAACACTATCCCTGATTTCCCTTGATAGCCACGGTTGAGCCACCTTCTCTTTTTTATTTTTACGCCAGACAGGGATGTACAATTGTTGTAGTTCATCCATGCGGTCTCTAAATATCTGCCATTGCCCATCCACAGTCAACCCCTTAAGTATCATTCGCCAATCTATCCTAGCCAATTCACGCCTCATACCTTCAAAGTTACCCTTCTTTAAGTTCTGGACCATGGTCTCTGAATTAAATGTTTAATTCTCCATCCTAATGTAGAATTCCACCATATTATGGTCACTCTTCCCCAAGGGGCCTCGCATGACGAGTTTGCTAATTAATCCTCTCTCATTACACAACACCCAGTCTAAGATGGCCTCCCCCCTAGTTGGTTCCTCGACATATTGGTCGAGAAAACCTTCCCTTATGCACTCCAGGAAATCCTCCTCCACCGTATTGCTTCCAGTTTGGTTTGCCCAATCTATATGCATATTAAAGTCACCCATGATAACTGCTGCACCTTCATTGCATGTACCCCTAATTTCCTGTTTGATGCCCTCCCCAACATCACTACTACTGTTTGGAGGTCTGTACACAACTCCCACTTACGTTTTTTACCCTTTGGTGTTCTGCAGCTCTACCCATATAGATTCCACATCATCCAAGCTAATGTCCTTCTTAACTATTGCATTAATCTCCTCTTTAACCTACAATGCTACCCCACCTCCTTTCCCTTTTATTCTATTCTTCCTGAATGTTGAATACCCCCAGATGTTGAGTTCCCAGCCCTGATCATCCGGGAGCCACATCTCTGTAATCCCAATCACATCATATTTGTTAACATCTATTTGTACAGTTAATTCATCCAGCTTATTACGGATACTCCTTGCATTAAGACACAAAGCCTTCAGGCTTGTTTTTTTTAACACCCTTTGTCCTTTTAGAATTATGATGTAGTGTGGCCCTTTTTGTTTCTTGCCTTTGGTTACTTGACCTTCCACTATTGGAGAGGGTACAGAGGAGATTTACGAGGCCGTTGCCTGGACTGGAGAATTTTAGCTATGAGGAAAGATTGGATGGGTGGAGGTTGTTTTCTTTCGAACTGAGGAGCTTGAGAAATGGGGTCTGGATAGAGTGGATAGGAAGGATATATTTCCTTTACCAGAGGGGTCAATAAGCAGGGGGCATAGATTTAAAGTGATTGACAGAATAATTAAAGGGGAGCTGAGGAAAAGTGTCTGCACCCAGAGGTTGTGGGACTCTGGAACTCGCTGGTTGAGAGGCATCAAGAATCATCACATTTACAAAGAACTTGGATGTGCATTTAAAGCGCTGTCATCTACAGGGCTATGGACCTAGTTCTGGAAGGTGGGATTAGGCTGGGTATCTCTACTTCGACCTGCACGGACACGATGGGCCAAATGGCCTCCTTCTGTTTTGTAATTTTTCGATGACTCTATGACTCAACCACACGGCCAATTTTTGTATCAGCTGCAAACTTCTTAATTATACCCCCTACATTTAAAGAAAAGAAAGTCTTACATTTATATAGCGCCTTTCATGACCTGCAGACGTCTCAAAGCGCTTTACAGCTAATGAAGTACTTGGAGTGTAATCACTGTTGGAATGTGGGAAAGACGGCAGCCATATTAGTGCACAAGCTAGCTCCCACAAACAGCAATGTGTTAATGACCAGGTAATCCGTTTCTTTTGTTATCTGGATACAACGATAAATATTGGCCAGGACACCAGGGATATCTTCGGTGCTCTTCTTGGAAATAGTGCCTTGGGATCTTTTACGTCCACTCGAGAGAGCAGATGGGGCCTCGGTTTACCATCTCATCTGAAAGACAGTGTAGTTTTTTTAGATGAGGAAAGACGGGAGGAGGCTCGATTGGAGTATAAATGCCGACATGGACATGTTGGGCCGAATGGCCTCTTCTGTGCCATATATCCTATGTAATTCTATGTAATCTATCATTACATGAAGTTGGGATTATTCTCCTTACTGCTGAGAAGGCTCAGCGGAGATTTGATCGGGGTGTTGAAAATTATGAATGGTTTTGATAGAGTAAATAAAGAGAAATTGTCTCCAGTGGCAAGGCAGTAGGGTGGGTAACCAGAGAGTATTTGTAAAAGTGTGGGTGTCTGAGAGAAATCGGATCAGTATGGAAAGATGTGAAAGATGTAATGTGCAATATCAGCTAGAGAAGGTCGCTGTGTCTCACTTCACCTAAGAGCCCGGATAGCTCAGTCGGTAGAGCATCAGACTTTTAATCTGAGGGTCTAGGGTTCAAGTCCCTATTCGGGCGATGCTTTTAATTCAATGTTCTCAATTCTCTCTTTCAGGCAACCCCACAAAAGATGTGCCTTTCACGCTGATATCATTAATGTATCTTCAAGTAGTGGGGAAAATGTTGGAATCAATTATTAAGGATGAAATAGCAGCGCATTTGGAAAGCAGTGACATGATCGGTCCAAGTCAGCATGGATTTATGAAAGGGAAATAATGCTTGACAAATCTTCTGGAATTTTCGAGGGTGCAACAAGTAGAGTGGACAAGGGAGAAACGGTGTATTTGTACTTTCAAAAGGCCTTTGACAAGGACCCACATAAGAGATTGGTGTGCAAAATCAAAAGCACATGGCATTGGGGGTAATGTACTGCCGTGGATAGAGAATTGCTTGGCAGAGAGTTGGGATAAATGGGTCCTTTTTGGAATGGTAGGCAGTGACTAGTGGAGGGGCTCAGTGCTGGGACCCCAGCTATTTACAATATACATTAATGATTTAGATGAAGGAATTGAGTGTAATATCTCCAAGTTTGCAGATGACACGAAACTGGGTGGCGCTGTGAGCTGCGAGGAGGATGCTAAGAGGCTGCAGGGTGACTTGGACAGGTTAGGTGAGTGATCAAATGCATGGCAGATACAGTATAATGTGGATAAATGTGAGGTTATCCACTTTGGTGGCAAAACCACGAACGCAGAATATTATTTGAATGGCGGCAGATTAGGAAAAGGAGAGGTGCAACGAGACCTGTGTGTCATGGTTCATCAGTCATTGAAAGTTGGCATGCAGATACAACAGGTGGTGAAGAAGGCAAAATGGCATGTTGGCTTTCATAGCGAGGGGATTTGAGTATAGGAGCAGGGAGGTCTTACTACAATTGCACAGGGTCTTGGTGAGCCCTCACCTGGAATATTGTGTTCAGTTTTGGTTTCCTAATCTGAGGAAGGACGATCTTGCTATTGAGGGAGTGTAGCGAAGGTTCATCAGACAGATTCCAGGGATGGCTGGACTGACATATGAGGAGAGACTGGATCAACTGGGTCTTTATACACTGGAGTTTAGAAGGATGAGAGGGGATCTCTTAGAAACGTATAAGATTCTGGCGGGACGGGACAGGTTACATGCGGGAAGAATGTTCCCGATGTTGGGGAAGTCCAGAACCAGGGGACACCATCTTAGGATAAGGGGTAGACCATTTCGGACTGAGATGAGGAAAAACTTCTTCACTCTGAGAGTTGTTAACCTGTGGAATTCCCTGCCGCAGAGAGTTGTTGATGCCAGTTCAATGGATGTATTCAAGAGGGAGTTAGATATGGCCCTTACAGCTAAAGGGATCAAGGGAGATGGAGAGAAAGCGGGAAAGGGGTACTGAGGTGAATGATCAGCCATGATCTTATTGAATGGTGGTGCAGGCTCGAAGGGCCGAATGGCCTACTCCTGCACCTATATTCTATGTTTCTATGTTTCTATTTGTCACTGCCCAATTTTCTTTTAAATAGAGGGTATTTTCTAATGTCACTGCTTTCAAGTGTAAATTGGGTGTTGTCTTCATTGAGAAAAGGAGCAGTCACACAGGGACTTGGAACCGAGACCCTCATAATAATTCCTGATGCTCCATTAGTGGAACAGAGGGATCTTGGAGTGCATGTCCACAGATCCCTGAAGGTAGCAGGAGAGGTGTATAAGGTGGTTAAGAAGGTATACAGAATGCTTTCCTTTATTCGCCTTTATTGCTTGATCTGTATAAAACATGACCAATTTTTGTATTATCTGCAAATATCTTAATAATACCCCCTACATTTAAAGAAAGAAGAAAAGGCTTGGATATATATAGCATTTTTCACGACCACTGGGCGTCTCAAGCACTTTTAAGCCAATGAAGTAATTGGAGTGTAGTCAGTGTTGTAATGTGGGAAACACGGCAGCCAATTTGCACACAGCAAGCTCCCACACACAGCAATGACCAGATAATCTGTTTTTGTTATGTTGATTGAGTGATAAATATTGGCCTTCTTCTCTTCTTCGAAGTAGTGCCATGGGATCTTTTACGTTCATTTGAGAGGGCAAACGGGGGCCTCCGTTTAACGTTACAAAGACGGCACCTCCGACAGTGTAGCACTCCCTCAGCACTGCACTGGAGTGCCGGCATAGATATTTTGAGATGAGGAAAGACGGGAGGAGAGTCGAGTGATGCATAACCGGTGGCATGGACTAGTTTGGCTGAATTGCCGGTTTCTGCACTGTATATCCTGTGTAATCCGATGTAATCCGATATAATCTATGATTAAATGAAGCTGGTTTGTTCTTCTTAGTGCTGAGAAGGTTGAGAGGAGATTTGAGAGAGGTGTTCAAAATTATAAATGATTGTGGTAGTCATCAGAGGCAACCCCTTGGAATCGAGGAAGACTTGCTTCCACTCTTAGAATGAGTTTTTAAGTGGCTGAACAGTCCAATACGAGAGCCACAGTCCCTGTCACAGGTAGGACAGATAGTCATTGAGGGTAAGGGAGGGTGGGACTGGTTTGCCACACGTTCTTTCCGCTTCCTACGCTTGCTTTTAGTATGCACTCGGCGATGAGACTCGAGGTGTTCAGCGCCCTCCTGGATGCACTTCCTCCAATTAAGGCGGTGTTTGGCCAGGGACTCCCAGGTGTCGGTGGGGATGTTGCACTTTATCAAGGAGGCTTTGAGGGTGTCCTTGTAACGTTTCCTCTGCTCACCTTTGGCTCGTTTGCCATGAAGGATTTCCGAGTAGAGCGCTTGCTTTGGGAGTCTCGTGTCTGGCATGCGAACTATGTGGCCTGCCCAGTGGAGCTGATCAAGTGTGGTCAGTGCTTCAATGCTGGGGATGTTGGCCTGGACGGGGACACTGATGTTGGTGCGTCTGTCCTCCCAGGGGATTTGTAGGATCTTGCGGAGGCATCGTTGGTGGTATTTCTCCAAGGACTTGAGATGTCTACGGTACATGGTCCATGTCTCTGAGCCATATAGGAGGGCAGTATTACTACAGCCCTGTAGACCATGAGCTTGGTGGTAGATTGGAGTGCCTGGTCTTCAAACACTCTTCTTCTCAGGCGGCCGAAGGCTGCGCTAGAGTAAATAAAGAGAAACTGTTTCCAGTGGCAGGAGGGCGTGTAAGTAGAGGATATTTGTGAAGTGTTTGCGTGAAAGAAATGTGCTGTTCAGACGGGATCAGTACAGAAGGAGAACAATGTAATGTGCAATGTCAGCAAGTGAAGGACGCTGTCTCCTTTTCCTCAAGGACCTGAATAGCTCAGTCGGTAGAGCATCAGACTTTTAATCTGTGGGTCTACTGTTGAAGTCCTTATTCAGGTGATGCTTTTAAAATTAAAAGTCTCAAATCCCGCTTTCAGCCTGCTCCATTTGAAACATGGGACTGTCACATTGACCTCATTCATGTATCTTAAAGATTTGTCACAGCGCGATTGTTCTTTACAGTGGAGGGTATTTTCTAATGTCACAACTTTCTAGTGTAAATTGGGTGTTGTCTTCATTGAGAAAAGCAACGGCCGACACAGCAACTTGGAACCAAGACCGTCATAATAAAGTTTGATGCTCCATGAGTGGATGTATTCAACATTACACAGGTTTACAACCTGGTATTCATTCGTTTGGACCATACAATCATTCTTTTACAAGTTTTTAGCTAAAGCTAATAATGTCGTGATGAAAGATATTAACAACAATGTGTTATTCCGTTATAGTGTGCAACATTTTCTTTACCAATTAGCAGCTTCAGAAAGTTCAGTCTGAAGCCCACGGAATATATTAATGTGTTGAACTTCAAAAATTGGGCAAAAAATGCCATTCTTCAAACTGTTCAATCTGTAGATGTGTGAGGTAATACATTTCGGAAGGGCTAACAAGGCAAGGGAATAAACATTAAATGGTAGGACACTGAGAAGTGTGGAGGAACAAAGGGACCTTGGTGTGCAGGTCCACAGATCCCTGAAGTTAGCAGGCCAGGTCGATAAGGTGGTTGAGAAGACATATTGGATACTTGCCTTTATTAGGCGAGACAGAGAATATAAGAGCACGGAGGCTATACGCCAACTGTACAAAATACTAGTTAGGCCACAGTTAGAATACTGTGTGCAGTTCTGGTCACCACATTACAGGAAAGGTGTGATTGCACTGGAGAGGGTACAGAGGAGATTTCCGAGAATGTTGCCTGGATGGAGAATTTTAGCTATGAGGAAAGATTGGATGGGTGTGGTTTGTTTTCTTTCGAACGGAGTGGGCTGAGAAATGGGGCCGGGATAGAGTGGATAGGAAGGACATATTTCCTTTACCAGATGGGTCAATAAGTAGGGGGCATAGATTTAAAGTAATTGGTAGAATGATTATAGAGGAGCTGAAGAAAAATGTTTCACCCGGAGGGTTGTGGGAGTCTGGAACTCACTGCCTGAAAGGGTGGTAGAGGCATCAACCATCATCACATTTACAAAGAACTTGGATGTGCATTAAAGCGCTGTGATCTACAGCGCTATGGACCTAGTGCTGGAAGGTGGGATGAGACGGGGTAGCTCTTCTTCGACCTGCGCAGACACGCTGGGCGAAGTGGCCTCCTTCAGTGTTGTAATTTTTCGATAACTCTATGAATCAACCACACGGCCAATTTTTGTATCATCTGCAAACTCTTTAATTATGCCTCCTACTTTTAAAGAAAGGAAAGTCTTATAATTATATAGTGCCTTTCATGACCTGCAGACGTCTCAAAGCGCTTTACAGCTAATTAAGTACTTGGAGTGTAGTCACTGTTGTAATGTGGGAAACACAGCAGCCAAATTAGTGTACAAGCAAGCTCCTACAAACAGCAATGTGATAATGACCGGGTAATCCGTTTCTTTTCTGACCAGGATACAGCGATAAATATTGGCCAGGACACCAGGGATAATTTCCTGCTCTTCTTCTAAATAGTACCTTGGGATCTTTTACGTCCACTCGAGAGAGCAGATGGGGCCTCGGTTTAACGTCTCATCTGAAACACAGTGCAGTTTGTTTAGATGAGGAAAGACGAGAGGAGGCGCGAGTGGAGTATAATTGACGACGTGGACGTGTTAGGCCAAATGGCCTGTTCTGTGCTGTATACCCTATGTAATTCTATGTAATCTATGATTACATGCAGTTGGGATTGTTCTACTTACTGCTGAGCAGGTTCAGAGGAGATTTGATAGGGATGTTGAAAATTATGAATGGTTTTGATAGAGTAAATAAAGAGAAATCGTCTCCAATGGCAGGGCAGGAGGATTGGTAACCAGAGGGTATTTGTGAAGTGTGGGTGGCTGAGAGAAATCGGATCAGTGTTGAAAGATGTGAACGATGTAACGTGCAATATCTGCTAGAGAAGGTCGCTGTGTCACATTTTTGCAAAGAGCATGGATAGCTCAGTCGGTAGAGCATCAGACTTTTAATCTGAGAGTTTTGGGATCAGGTATTTATTCAGGTGGTGCTTTTAAATCAATGTTCTCACTTCTCTCTTTCAGGCAATCCCACAAAAGATGAGCCTTTCACGCTGATATCATTCATGTATCTTAAAGATTTGTCACAGCCCAATTTTTCTTTTAAATCGAGGGTATTTTGCCTAATGTCACTGCTTTGAAATGTAAATTGGATATTGTCTTCATTGAGAAAAGCAGCAGTCACACAGGGACTTGGAACCGAGACCCTCATAATAAATCCTGTCGGTCCATGAGTGGAACAGAGGGACCTTGGAGTGCGTGTCCACAGATCCCTGAAGGTCGCAGGACAGGAGGATAAGGTGGTTAAGAAAGTATACAGAATGCTTTCCTTTATTAGCTGAGAATAGAATACAAGAGCAGGGAGGTTATGCTTGAAATGTATAAAACACGGCCAATTTTTGTATCATCTGCAAACATCTTAATAATACCCCTTACATTTAAAGAAAGAAGAGAAGGTTTGGATATATATCGCATTTTAGACGACCACTGGGCGTCTCAAACGCTTTCAAGCCAATGAAGTAATTGGAGTGCAGTCACTGTTGTAATGTGGGAAACACGGCAGCCAATTTGCACACAGCAAGCTCCCACACACAGCAATGACCAGATAATCTGTTTTTGTTATGTTGATTGAGAGATAAATATTGGCCTTCTTCTCTTCGTCGAAGTATTGCCATGGGATCTTTTACATTCATTTGAGAGGGCAGATGGGGCCTCGGTTTAACATCTCAAAGACAGCACCTTTCCGAGACGAGTTCCGAGTAGGCCACTTGCTTTGGGAGTCTCGTGTCTGGCATGTGAACTATGTGGCCTGCCCAGCAGAGCTGATCAAGTGTGGTCAGTGCTTCAATGCTGTGGATGTTGGCCTGGTCGAGGAAGCTAATGTTGGTGCGTCTGTCCTGCCAGGCAATTTGTAGCATCTTGCGGAGGCATCGTTGGTAGTATTTCTCCAATGACTTGAGGTGTCTTCTGGACATGGTGCATGTCTCTGAGCCATACAGGAATGCGGCATTACTGCAGCTCTGTAGACCATGAGCTTGGTGGTGGATTGGAGGGCCTGGTCTTCAATCACTCTTCTTCTCAGGCGACCGAATGCTGCGCTAGAGTAAATAAAGAGATACTGTTTCCATTGGCCGGAGGGTCTGTAACCAGGGAGTATTTGTGAAGTGTGGGAGTGTGAGAGAAATGTACTGTTCCGAGGGGATCAGTACAGAAGGAGAACGATGCAATGTGCAATATTAGCCCATGAAGGGTGCTGTCTCTGTCTTGTCATGAGCCCGGTTAGCTCAGTCGGAAGAGCATCAGACTTTTAATTCGAGGGTTCAAGTTCCTATTCGGGCGTTGCTTTTAAATCAAAATTCTCAGTTCCCTCTTTCAGACAACACCACAAAAGTCGAGCCTTTCATTCATGTGTCTTAAAGATTTGTCACAGTCCAGTTTTTCTTTCAAATCGAGGGTATTTTCCAATGTCACAGCTTTCTCGTGTAAATTGGGTGTTGTCTTCATTGACAAAAGCAACAGCCGACACAGGGAATTGGAACCGAGACCCTCAGAATAAATCCTGATGCTCTATTCCTGGATGTATTCAACATTACACAGCTTTACAGCCTGGTATTCACCCGTTTGTATCATACAATTATTCCTTTACTAGTTTTAGCTAAAGCTAATCATGTTGAGATGAAAGATATTAATTGTTATGTCTTTAGATGCTCTGATAATGACTCCACAAGGCAAAGTTTTGTACTTGAACTGTAGTGACCTGAGTCCTTTATTGATAACGCCAGGGTGAGGATCACACCTGGTGGCCTGCCTTTTATACTCGGCCAGGCACACCTGTACAGGTAAGTTAAAAGTCTCCCACTGCAGTGCCCTCTGGTGGCACACCTTAGTGACCATGCAGCTGTTGTACAAATTTCCCATAGTAGTGCCCTCTGGCGGCACATCATACGTAATAGTTCAAGCAGTAAACATGTAGGATACATGATATTAACAACATTGTTTGATTCCGTTATGTTGTACAACATTTTCTTTACCAATTGGCAGCTTCAGAAAGTTCAGTCTGAAGCCCATGGAATATATTCATATGCTGAACTTCAAAAACTGGGCAAGAAATGCCATTCTTCAAACTGTTCAATCTGTAGATGTGCGAGGTAATGCATTTGGGGAGGGCTAACAACGCAAGGGAATAAACATTAAATGGTAGGACATGGAGAAGTGTAGAGGAACTAAGGGACCTTGGAGTGCATGCCAAAGATCCCCGAAGGTAGCAGGCCAGGTCGATAAGGTGGTTGAGAAGACATCCGGGATACTTGCCTTTATTACACGAGGCATAGAATACAAGAGCAAGGAGGTTATGCTTGAACTATACAAAACACTAGTTAGACCACAGCTAGAGTGCTGCGTGCAGTTCTGATCACCACATTACAGGAAAGATGCGATTGCACTGGAGGGGGTGCAGAGGAGATTTACAAGGATGCTGCCTGGACTGGAGAATTATAGCTATGAGGAAAGATTGGATAGGCTCCGGTTGTTTCCTTTGGAACTGAGGAGGTTGAGAAATAGAGTGGATAGGAAGGACATATTTCCTTTACCAGGGGGGTCAATAAGCAGGGGGCATAGATTTCAAGTAGTTGGTAGAAGGATTATAGGGGAGCTGAGGAAAAATGTCTTCACCCAGAGGGTTGTGGGGGTCTGGAACTCACAGCCTGAAAGGGTGGTAGATATCAACTATCATCACATTTACAAAGAACTTGGATGTGCACTTAAAGCGCTGTAATCGGCAGGGCTATGGACCAAGTGCTGGAAGGTGGGATTAGGCTGGGTAGCTCTTTCTCAACCGACACGGACACACTGGGCCAAATGGCCTGCTTCTGTATTGTAATTTTTCTATGATTCTATGATTCAACCCCACGGCCAATATTTGTATCATCTACAAACATCTTAATAATATCCCCTCGATTTAAAGAAAGAAAGATTGGATTTCTATAGCGCCTTTCACTACCAGCGTCTATCTCAAAGCGCTTTACAGCCAATGAAGAACTTGGACTATAGTCAGTGTTGTAATGTAGGAAATGTGGCAGCTAATGTGAGCACAGCAAGCTCCCACAAACAGCAATGTGATAATGACAGGATAATATGCTTTTGTATGTTGATTGAGGGATAAATATTGGCCAGGACACCGGGGATAATTCCCCTGTTCTTCTTCGAAATAGTGCCATGGGATCTTTTACGTGCACTTGACAGAGCGGACGAGGTCTCGGTTTAACGTCTCATCTGAAACTTGGCACTTTCAACAGAGCAGCGCTCCCTCAGCCCTGCACTGGAGTGTCAGCTGAGATTTGTTTAGGTGAGGAAAGACGGGAGGAGGTTCGAGTGTAGCATAAATGTCGCCTTGGATTAGTTGGGCCGAATGGCCTGTTTCTGTGCCGTATATCCAATGCAATCCTGTGTAATCTATGATTGCATGAAGCTGTGGTTGTTCTCCTTAGTGCTGAGAATGTTGAGAGGAAATTTGATAGAGGCGTTGAAAATTATGAATGGTTGTGATGGAGTAGATCATCATCATCATCATAGGCAGTCCCTCGCAATCGAGGAAAAACGTAGAAACATAGAAAATAGGTGCAGTAGGAGGCCATTCGGCCCTTCAAGCCTGCACCACCATTCAATGAGTTCATGGCTGAACATGCAACTTCAGTACCCCATTCCTGCTTTCTTGCCATACCCCTTTGTCCCCCTAGTAGTAAGGACTACATCTAACTCCTTTTTGAATATATTTATTGAATTGGCCTCAACAACTTTCTGTGGTAGAGAATTCCACAGGTTCACCACTCTCCGGGTGAAGAAGTTTCTCCTCATCTTGATCCGAAATGGCTTACCCCTTATCCTTAGACTGTGACCCCTGGTTCTGGACTTCCCCAACATTGGGAACATTCTTCCTGCATCTAACTTGTCTAAACCCGTCAGAATTTTAAACGTTTCTATTATATCGCCTCTCATTCTTCTGAACTCCAATGAATACAAGCCCAGTTGATCCAGTCTTTCTTGATATGTCAGTCCCGCCATCCCGGGAATCAGTCTGTTGAACCTTCGCTGCACTCCCTCAATAGCAAGAATGTCCTTCCTCAAGTTAGGAGACCAAAACTGTACACAATACTCCAGGTGTGGCCTCACCAAGGCCCTGTACAACTATAGTAACACCTCCCTGCCCCTGTACTCAAATCCCCTCGCTATGAAGGCCAACATGCCATTTGCTTTCTTAACCGCCTGCTGTACCTGCATGTGAATCTTCAATGACTGATGTACCATGACACCCAGGTCTCGTTGCACCTCCCCTTTTCCTCATCTGTCACAATTCAGATAATAGTCTGTCTCTCTGTTTTTACCACCAAAGTGGATAATCTCACATTCATCCACATTATACTTCATCTGCCATGCATTTGCCCACTCACCTAACCTATCCAAGTCACTCTGCAGCCTCATAGCATCCTCCTCGCAGCTCACACTGCCACCCAACTTAGTGTCATCCACAAATTTAATCCCCTTGTCTAAATCATTAATGTACAATGTAAGCAGCTGGGACCCAGCACAGAACCTTGCGGTACCCCACGAGTCAATTCCTGCCATTCTGATATGTACCCATTTACTCCTACTCTTTGCTTCCTGTCTGACAACCAGTTCACAATCCACGTCAGCACACTACCCCCAATCCCATCTGCTTTAACTTTGCACATTAATCTCTTGTGTGGGACCTTGTCCAAAGCCTTCTGAAATTCCAAATATACCACATCAACTGGTTCTTCCTTGTCCACTCTACTTGAGACATCCTCAAAAAATTCCAGAAGATTTGTCAAGCTTGATTTCCCTTTCACAAATCCATGCTGACTTGGACCTATCATGTCACCTCTTTCCAAATGCGCTGATATGACATCCTTAATAATTGATTCCATCATTTTACCCACTACTGATGTCAGGCTGAGCGGTCTATAATTCCCTTTTTCTCTCTCCCTCCTTTTTAAAAAGTGGGATTAAATTGGCTACCCGCCACTCCAGAGGAACTGATCCAGAGTCTATTGAATGTTGGAAAATGACTGTCAATGCATCGGCTATTTCAAAGGCCACCTCCTTAAGTGCTCTGGGATGAATTCCATCAGGCCCTGGGGATTTATCGGCCTTCAATCCCATCAATTTCCCCAACACAATTTCCCAACTAATAAGGATTTCCCTCAGTTCCTCCTTCTTACGAGACCCTCTGACCTCTTTTATATCCAGAAGGTTGTTTGTGTCCTCCTTACTGAATACCGAACCAAAGTACTTGTTCAATTGGTCTGCCATTTCTTTGTTCTCCGTTATGACTTCCCCTGATTCTGACTGCAGGGGTTGTATGTTTGTCTTTACTAACCTTTTTCTCTTTACATATCTATAGAAACTTTTGCAGTCCGTCTTAATGTTCCCTGCAAGCTTCCTCTCGTACTCTAGTTTCCCTGCCCTAATCAAACCCTTTGTCCTCCTCTGCTGAATTCTAACTTTCTCCCAGTTCCCGGGTTCACTGCTATTTCTGGCCAATTTAATGCCACTTCCTTGGCTCTAATACTATCCCTGATTTCCCTTGATAGCCACGGTTGAGCCTCCTTCGTTTTTTATTTTTACGCCAAACAGGGATGTACAATTGTTGTAGTCTATCCATGCGGTCTCTAAATGTCTGCCATTGCCCATCCACAGTCAACCCCTTAAGTATCATTCGCCAATCTATCCGAGCCAATTCACGCCTCATACCTACAAAGTTACCCTTCTTTAAGTTCTGGACCATGGTCTCTGAATTAACTGTTTCATTCTCCATCGTAATGTAGAATTCCACCATATTATGGTTACTCTTACCCAAGGGGACTCGCACAACGAAATTGCTAATTGTGTGAGAGAAGTCTTGCTTCCACTCTAAAAGTGAGTTCTTAGGTAGTTGAACCACACTCTCTGTCATGGGTGGGACAGATAGTTGTTGAAGGAAAGGGTGGGTGGGACAGGTTTGCCGCATGCTCTTTCCGCTGCCTGCACTTGTTTTCTGCATGCTCTCGATGATGAGACTCGAGGTGCTCAGTGCCCTCCCCGATGCACTTCCTCCACTTAGGGCGGTGTTTGGCCAAGGACTCCCAGGTGTCAGTGGAGAAGTCGCACTTTATTAGGGAGGTTTTGAGGGTGTCCTTGTAATGTTTCTGCTGCCCACCTTTGGCTCGTTTACCGTGGACGAGTTCCGAGTAGAGCGCTTGCTTTGGGAGTCTCGTGTCTGGCATGTGAACTATGTGACCTGCCCAGTGGTGCGGATCAAGTGTGGTCAGTGCTTCAATGCTGGGGATGTTGGCCTGGTCGAGGAAGCTAATGTTTGTGCGCCTGTCCTGCCAGGCAATTAGTAGCATCTTGTAGAGGCATCATTGGTGGTATTTCTCCAGCGACTTGAGGTGTCGACTATACATGGTGCATGTCTCTGAGCCATACACGAGTGCGGAATTACTGCAGCCCTGCAGACCATGAGCTTGGTGGTAGATTGGAGGGCCTGGTCTTCAAACACTCTTCCTCTCAGGCGACCGAATGCTGCGCTGGAGTAAATAAAGCCAAACTGTTTCCAGTGGCCGAAGGGTCTGTAACCAGAGAGTATTTGTGAAGTGTGGGTGTGTGAGAGAAATGTACTGTTCAGACGGGATCAGTGCAGAAGGAGAAAGATGTAATGCGCAATATCAGACCTTGAAGGGTGCTGTCTTGTTTTTGCCATGAGCCCGGATAGCTCAGTCGGTAGAGCATCAGACTTTTAATCTGAGGGTCTAGGGTTCAAGTCCCTATTCGGGCGTTACTTTTAAATCAAAATTCTCAGTTTCCTCCTTCAGACAACACCACAAAAGACAAGCCTTTCACGCTGATCTAATTCATGTATCTTAAAGATTTGTCACAGTCCAATTTTTCTTTAAAAATCGAGAGTATTTTCTAATGTCACGGCTTTCTCGTGCAAATTGGGTGTTGTCTTCATTGAGAAAAGCAACGTCCGACACAGGGACTTGAAACTGACACCCTCATAATAAATCCTGATGCTCTGTTACTGGATGTATTCAACATTATACAGGTTTACAACCTGGTATTCATCCGTTTGTATCATACAATTATTCCTTTACCAGTTTTCAGCTACAGCTCTGACAATGACTCCACAAGGCAATGTGTTGTACATGAACTGCAGTGATCTTAGTCCTTTATTCATAACTCCAGAGTGAGGATCACACCTGGTGGCCTGCCATTTATACTCGGCCAGGCACACCTGTACAGGTAAGCTACAAGTCTCCTACTGCAGTGCCCTCTGGTGGCACACCTTAGTGACCATGCAGCTGCTGTACAAATTTCCCATAGTAGTGCCCTCTGGTGGCACATCATACGTAATAGTACAAGCAGTAAACATGTAGGATACATGATATTAACAACATTGTTTTATTCTGTTATATTGGACAACATTTTCTTTACCAATTGGCAGCTTCAGAAAGTTCAGTCTGAAGCCCAGGGAATATATTAATATGCTGAACTTCAAAAACTGGGCAAGAAATGTCATTCTTCAAACTGTTCAATCTGTAGATGTGTGAGGTAATGCATTTGGGGAGGGCTAACAACGCAAGGGAATAAACATTAAATGGTAGGACACTGAGAAGTGTAGACGAACAAAGGGACCTTGGAGTGCATGCCAAAGATCCCTGAAGGTAGCAGGCCAGGTAGATAAGGTGGTTGAGAAGACATACGAGATACTTGCCTTTATTAGACGAGGCATAGAATACAAGAGCAAGGAGGTTATGCTTGAACTATACAAAACACTAGTTAGACCACAGCTAGAGTGCTGCGTGCAGTTCTGATCACCACATTACAGGAAATATGCGATTTCACTGGAGGGGGTGCAGAGGAGATTTACAAGGATGCTGCCTGGACTGGAGAATTATAGCAATGAGGAAAGATTGGATAGGCTCCGGTTGTTTCCTTTGGAACTGAGGAGGTTGAGAAATAGAGTGGATAGGAAGGACATATTTCCTTTACCAGAGGAGTCAATAAGCAGGGGGGCATTGATTTCAAGAAGTTGGTAGAAAGATTATAGGTGAGCTGACGAAAAATGTCTTCACCCAGAGGGTTGTGGGGGTCTGGAACTCACTGCCTGAAAGGGTGGTAGATATCAACTAATGTGGATAAGTAAAATGGATATATGAAAATGTATAAGCCATGGAAAAATAACTAAGAGAATGTCAGATGGCAAATAATACAACATCAGCACAATTAACAGACTGTCTCAAGGTTTTAAGCTACTAATCATGCCAGTAAAAATTGTAACATTTAGAAACAATGCATAAGCTTTAGTAAAAATAGCTACTATAGATGTTGGCTCATGAGTGGACAATGGTAAGGAGGGACCAAAAGGGGATAGGATGAACTAGGATGTCACTCTAATTATATCTTGTTATCTTGTACCAAAAATTATATAACTGTGTGCTTTCGCAATGTAAACTTACTTGTCCGTAGGAAGGGTGTACGCTCTATCAAGAGGGTACTCCTTCTGTCTGATAAGTCTCAGCCGGCCGGTGAAAAATAAGGACTGCTATGTTAAAAGCACAATCGGTGTTCGCGTCAGTGTATTCACTGAAACAGATTGAAGGAAAAGAATCCGGATCAACATTTGGTGTCAGAAGTGGGATCTCAACGGACGACTGCCGAAAACTTGTGAATTAAGAGCCAGACTAGCCTTGGACGAGACGAGAGGAAAGTGGCCACTGGAGTAAGTATACCTTCAATACTGCTCCAGTTTTCCCCGGTTTCAAAAGTCTGAGGAAAGTTTAGCCACTCGCTGGTTCTCAGGTAGTGTCTGAATGAGATCCAGGTCAATCTGACGAATAGTCTCTCAAACTTAGGATAAGTGTTCAAGTCAGGTGTGACGTCGACCTTGTATATCACTTGGCCCGTCTAGGCACTGATTGAATTTAAACTGCGCAGTGACGCGAAAGGATAGGGAAATCTGGGGACTAGAACAAATTAGGTTCAGAAGCAATTAAATTAGGCTCACACGAATTAAATAAGGCTTATGTGGAATTAAGTAAGGTTCATAGGGGATAAGTGTCCAAGTCAGGTATGTCGTCGACCTTGTATATCACTTGGCCCGTCTAGGCACTGATTGGATTCAAATCGCGCGGCAACGCAGAAAGTAGGACTAGATAGGGCAAGATCGCGCGCCGATGTGAGATTGTGAGGTAACGCAAACCGCGGACCGACCGACGCGAACCATGGGCTGACGCGAGATTGCGAGGTAACGCGAACCGCGGGCCGACTGACGCGAGCCACGGGCCGACGCGAGATTGCGAGGTAACGCGAACCGCGGGCACAGCGATGTGAACCGCGGGGTGACGCAATCGCGCAGCGACGTGAACCGCGGGGTGACACAATCTCGCAGCGACGTGAACCGTGGGGTGAATCAATCGCGCAGCGACGTGAACCACGGGGTGATGCAATCGCGCAGCGACGTGAACCGCGGGGTGACGCAATCGCGTAGCGATGTGTACCGCGGGGTGATGCAATCGTGTAGCGACGTGAACCGCGGGGTGACGCAATTGCGCAGTGAAGTAAACTGCGGGGTGACGCAATCGTGCAGCGACGTGAACCGTGGGGTGACTCAATTGCGCAGCGCCGTGAACCGCGGGGTGAGGCAATCATGCAGCGATGTGAACCGCGGGGTGATGCAATCGCACAGCGACGCGAACCGCAGGGTGACGCAATCGCGCAGTGACATGAACCGCGGGGTGACGCGGGAGATAGAGTTAGTTTAGATAGGATTAGTTCAGATTAGATAGATTCGCGCGGCGACGTGAACCGCGGGGCGACGCGGGAGATAGAGTTAGTTTAGATAGGATTAGTTCAGATTAGATAGATTCGCGCGGCGACGCGAACCGCGGGGCGACGCGGAGATAGAGTTAGTTTAGAGAGGATGAGTTCAGATTAGATAGAATCGCGCAGCGACGTGAACCGCGGGGCGACGCAGGAGATAGAGTTAGTTTAGATAGGATTAGTTCAGATTAGATAGATTCGCGCGGCGACGCGAACCGCGGGGCGATGCAGGAGATAGAGTTAGTTTAGAGAGGATGAGTTCAGATTAGATAGAATCGCGCAGCGACGTGAACCGCGGGGCGACGCAGGAGATAGAGTTAGTTTAGAGAGGATTAGTTCAGATTAGATAGAATCGCGCGACGACGTGAACCGCTGGGCGACGCGGGAGATAGAGTTAGTTTAGATAGGATTAGATCAAATTAAAATGGGCAATCAGTTAGATAAAACCACGGATGCGGGTAGTCCGCTACAAAAGTTATGTGATGAATTCCCTGAAAGAGCTGAACAATTTAGAAAATTATCTCGAGCCCTGAACAAATTATTAGGAGATGACCAATGGCCCCTAGGTGGTACTAGAAGCGTGGAGGTAGCAAAAAAGGCACAGGGATTGATTTGGAGAAGGGGACGAGGGAAAAGGTACAAGAATTTAATTGCCACGTGGCGACATTATTGTCAAAAATTAAAAGATGCATCACTTCTGTCAAGTTGGCAGGAAAACGCCACTAAATTAGGATTCTCAGTGACAGAAGGAGGACATGTTAAAACCATAGACGTCTTTAAAAAAGAATGCGCGCACGAAAAACGTACTCAGAGATCCACTGGGACCTCTGAGAAAGGTATTGACCGACTACGTAGTCAAATGGCTGGCTTTGCGTTGACCGAGGCTGATGATGAAATTGATGAATGGTCACTGACTCAGCGCCCAATGGCGCCTCCCGCACCCCTTAGTCCCTTGCCCCAGTGCTCTTCCCATCCCCCTCCACCTTACACTCCGGCGAGAGGAGTTGAAGATAAATGTAACCCCACATCAACGAAGCAACAAGACCAAACTGACTCCTCATCCTCTGATAGCGATTCGGATCCACAGTTCACAGACAATATAGCTGGGAGGACCAGATCTCACACCCGGAAGGGCAGAACTATATCTCGACATCACAGACAGTCCCGTAAATCTTCGAGTCAATCTACCAGTCCCGGTTGTGAAAGACATAGCAAACACTCCCGCTGATCGAGACGCAGAATTGTCGAGCAGTCAGACAGCTCTGAAACATCCTCCGACCTAGAAATCCCAAAGTCCCGACACCAATTCCCAGTCCGACCAATGCCAAACCCTGATGCACAAAAAGCCGCAAACCACCCCACAATAGATGTCTATGTGCCCTGGAAACTGAATTAAATTATGGCCCTTATGGCCAGTATACCAGATCGAAAAAAAGAACCTATCAAATTTATAGATTATCTTCGAACTACTATTTCAGTTTATAATGCAGAATCAAGGGACCTGTGGGCCTTGGTAAAGCAAACCCTGAGCCCAACTGAGCATACCCGATTTCTAACTCACCTAGGACGTGCTACTCATGATGCATTGTTGGTTGCTCACCCTAACGATGTCCAGGATCGCCTAAACGCTATCTTTAATGCTCTCACCACGACCCTTCAGAAGCCCATCAGTATGGCCGCAGTATTAGAAACTAAACCCAAACGAGAAGAAACTGCCGATGAATTCATGGAAAGATTTATTGAAATATACGGAAATCAATCAGGAGATAATGCCTTCAGGGAAGGAGAGGATTCTCCCCAATTCTGCGCTATCCTACTTCAGTGCCTGCCCTATTCGATTGCTCACGCTATCCGGACAAATAATATGAATTGGGCAGATAACAGTAAAGCCCAGATGGAAAGGGCGATTAAATATTATTGGCAGGAAAAGAAAGGAGAGGGGGGAGGTGCGCCCCCAACCCAGGTCAAGACTGAATACGTGACTAAGAAAGAAGAACCGTCTCAGGTGGAAGGACCAAAACCCGACCCAAGGTGATACCAGATGGAACCGTAGTATTGCGTGCAGGGTTGGGTGGATAAACAAGGATACGGTTATACTAAACACCCAAACGGCCCGGGCCCTGCTAATTACAGACCGCCCTACTGTCCCCGGCCTAGTATGGGAAGAGGTCGGGGTTGGGTGAGAGGAAATGAATGCTTTAATTGTGGGCAATTAGGACATTGGAAAAAAATTGACCCTACCATCAACACGAAAAAGGAAGAGGAGGAAGAGGAGGGGGGCAAGGGGGGAGAGGATGAGGATCTTACACTAATTTCTCCCAGAACAATCCCTTTGGCCAATCGTCCACCGATTATTCGTATTGACTACGTAGCTTGATTGTGCAGGGACCCTCCCCAGACGACGCACCGATGATATTGTTAAGAGTTCTGAATAAGTGGCAACCCTTCTTGATAGATACGGGAGCCTTCATGTCCTCTGTACAATCAAAACTTAAACTCCCTACCTCCACGGAAACACAGGGACTGTCAGGATTCCTGGGACAAGTCTCTACATTCCCGGTGTCAGAACCGGTTGAAGTGGGTTACCAGGAAGAATCGGTGGAACATCGATTTGTTATCACTTCCAATCTGGACTGTAACTTGATGGCTAGAGACCTCCTCTGCAAATTCCAGTTACATTTGGAGTGTGGAGATGATGGAATTATTGTAAAACAAGGAATACTTAAGCAGCAGTATAATACCACTCAAACCCCTCAGTGGTGGTCTCTGGACCTGCCGCAGGCACCCTATCATGTGACCCTAGCATACGATCCCAGTGGAAAGAATCAGGACCTACAGAACTTTTATCAGGATCACGAAGGGGAAGTGAAGGAAATTCTATTAAGGGCTAGAGTGACTGGACCGGAAGGGAAGGCAGATTTTGTGGAAATGGATAAGAATCTGTGGAGACGATCCCCAGCGGTGGCACCACATATCATTCGTGAAGTATTAGCCCCTCACCACGCTAATGATATGGGAGTTATGGTGCGCCAGGCTATAGATGAGGCTGACCTTACCAGTCGGGATGTGCAAATAGGGAGGATGCTAATCAGTTATTGAATTACTTGTCCTCCCTGGGATACATAGTTTCCCCGTCAAAGGTTAAAATTGGCCAGTCTCAAGTCAAATTTCTTGGGATCATTTTATCAGGCACCCACCGAGCCTTGGAGGCTAGTCGAATTGAACCCATCTGCCAGTTTCCAGTCCCTCGCACAGCTAGACAAATGCGGCAGTGGCTGGGTATGATAAATTACTGTAGATCCTGGATCCCTAATGCTGCCCTGATGACCAAGCAACTCACACCATACACTACCAAGGAAGGCAGCTTTGAAATAGAAACCACAGACATCCGAGCCTTTAAGGAACTAAAAACAGCCCTGCTGCAAGCTCCGGCTTTGGGACGGCCCCTCTATGACCAGCCCTTTCAACTGTATTGTACGATCTTGAAAGATTGTGCTACCGCTGTCTTAACTCAGAAACATGGGGATAAGCATAGGCCTGTTGCCTACTACTCTTCTAAAATAGACCCTGTTGCCTTGGAACACCCAGTATGTACTCAAATATTAACTGCCATCGACAATAGCCTTCAATCTGCCGCCAACCTCACCCTCCAGCAGGATATTGTTGTATATACCTCCCACTCCGTAGCTGCCCTCTTGGGTCAACTGCAGACTCAACATCTTACCATGGCCAGGCAGAGTAGATATGAGATCTACCTACTAAATAATCCAAGGCTGACCTTTCGGCACTGTACTGCCATTAATCCGGCCTGTTTTCTGACCAAGCCACCCCAAGATGAGGAAGAACCAAGTCATGACTGTTTATCTTTAATTCAAGAAGCTAACTCGGTCAGGGAAGATTTAGTTGATGTACCAATGGAGGACCCTGACTGTACTATGTATGTTGACGGAAGTTCTTCCATTGACCCAGAAGGCAGACGAAATTCAGGATACGCTATAGTAGACCAGGAGAATCAGGTCCTGGAATCTGCCGCTTTTGAGACCGCCTATTCCGCTCAACAAGCTGAACTATTTGCCCTCACCCGAGCCTGTATCTTGGCTAAAAACCTCAAGGTCAATATCTATACTGACTCTGGGTATGCCTTTGGAGTAGCCCATGATTTCGGACAATTATGGAAGAATAAGGGATTCCTAACTTCACAGGGGAATGAGATATCCCATAAGCAGCTAGTATCTGATTTGTTGCAAGCCCTCATGCTCCCCAAGCGCATTGCCATTGTCAAATGTACCGCCCACACTACCGGAAAATCTCTGATTGATATAGGAAACCGCTGTGCTGACCAAGAGGCCAAACAGGCCTCTCGTGGACAACAAATGGTAGTGCCTAGAATGATGAGTCAAACTAAAAATCCTGCAAAGGATAAGTTAGCCTCGGAAAAACCAATGCCAACCATCCAAGATGTCATTAAAGCACAGGAGGACGCTCCTGAAAGAGATAAACTGTTGTGGAAAGATTATGGATGAACTTATGACAATGCCTCTAAACTCTGGACCACTCCCGCGGAACAGACTTGCATGTCTGACGAGTTGGCTCTATGGGTTATTGAATGTATCCATTTTGCTACTCATTGTGGAGCAAGGACAACAAGTGATACACTTTTGGCTACTTGGTGGCACCCTAGACTCCAGGCGCTCACCCAGAACATCAGTAGTCGTTGCCTTGTTTGCCAACAGCATAATCCAGGGAAGGGAGTCCCCTGTGATTGGGGTAAGACCCCCCTACCAGAAGGTCCCTTTGAGACCTTGCAGTTGGACTACATTGAGTTGCAAAAGGTTCAGTGTTACAAATATGTATTAGTAATAGTGGATGTGTTCAGCAAATGGATCGAAGCTTACCCTACCCTGGACAACAAGGCTCAAACTGTTGTTAAAGTGTTAATGAGGGAAATTGTTCCTAGATATGGTATCCCTGCTCGACTGAGTTCCGATAATGGCCCTCACTTTATTGGCCAAGTTAACAAAGAATTCTGCTCCCAGATGCACATTAACCAGCAGCTGCATTGCGCCTACCGACCCCAAGCTGCGGGATTAGTTGAACGTGCTAATCAAACTCTTAAAACCAAACTTGCAAAACTGGTAGCATCAACTGGACCAAATTGGCTTAAACTCCTTCCCATAGCCCTATTCCAGATTCGCACTACTCCAACTGGTAAGTCTAGGCTGACCCCCGCTGAGGTCATTTATGGTAGACCCCTTAGGACCCCCTGGAATCAGAATGTACCCTTCACTGTCCAGTTCCACCACATGACTGAGGAGATGACCACCTATATTCTTTCCTTGACTCAGGCCCTGCGAATAGCCCATAACCAGGTTCGAGGGGCTCACCTCGACCTCGCAGTTTTACCCAAATCATCCCTCGTGGTCCCAGGGAAGTATGTCCTGATTAAGAAATGGATTCGAAAGGGATTAGAGCCACGATGGGCGGGGCCTTTTCAGGTGTTACTCACTACCCCTACTGCAGCCAAGGTTGAGGGGAAAAATGCCTGGGTTCACCTGCACCACTGCAAGCTCACCACCCTCTAACAAACCTATTTTACTGGTTATTCTAATTCCTGTCTCTGTTCCAGATTTCCTCTTCTTCATAGCTGAACAAGGCCATCGACATCCTAATAGACAGCCAGCTACACTGACAGCTACACCACAAGCTACACCACAGTGACCTGAGAAGAAAGACGAGAAAACTGAACTCTATTTAATTGAATTCTGAGCCTTAAGATGAAACCATGTCTGTTTTCCACAGTCTGTATAATAGTATGGATATATGACAGTTTCGACGCATGGGAAGTGAGACCGAGACGAGAGCTCCATGTAAACACCTTTTTGTATATGTCTTACGTTTATGCGCAAAATGGAAACGTTTCTAGATGCTGGATGTGTTCACATTCTCTATACATTTCCTATACAGTCCAAAGGGGGAATTCCTTTGTGCACCGTTCCACTAACCCTAACTGAGACTGTCAGATGGATTCAGAGCCAAACTATCATGAGAGGAGGGGGGCCAATACAAGTACGAGTGATGAAAGGCGGGTCAAAAGAGGGATCACGGAGACCAGGAAGAATATCATACCATTACCGCGTGAACATCCACGGGGAGGTCACCGACTGGGAGAGTGCTGGAGATCCCATTAGTCAGACATTTCAGGGATGGTACCAACCAACCTACAACCGTGAAAAGGAACCCCCATTCTTAGCCCTGACCAATATCTCAGGGATTGGGAGGCCAACCGGGGACATATGTCCAACCCGAAATTACACCAGTAACAGGGGACATATTGTAGGGTACAGCAATTGCCCACACAGTCTCGACCTCACCACAGGTGCACGAGTCATCATCCACTCTCATGATCCAAATAACGCAAGTGGAAGTGTGTGGGCCCAGTCCTGGGACCCGGAGACAATATATCAGAAAGCAGCTTTTAACAGCACGTATTTTGTGTGCGGTCATAAGGCATATCCTTGGTTGCCTAGACGATGGACAGGGTCCTGCTATCTGGGATATGTGGTGCCATTTGTGCGGCAAATACGTACCCTGGCGGAAGCACATGCCTCCAGCCGATACAAGCGAGCCATCACCACCACCGACAAGTTCTTTGGGGTCATGATGTTCCCTTTCGGGATAAGATGTCTCATGGATGAAGTACAGAACCTAGAGACGATATTGGAACAGGTAGCTAACTATACTGCTGAAGCTCTGGAGGGCATCACAGCTGAAATGGTTGCAATAAGGACCGTAGCATTACAAAACCGAATGGCCCTCGATTACCTTTTGGCTGAGAAAGGTGGAACGTGTGCCCTGATAGGATCTGAATGTTGCACTTACATCCCCGATAATTCAGAAAACATAACCAATCTCGTTGATCACATAAGAAGGGAGGTAAAGAAGTTATCCACCCCTGCAAGAAGAGTAGGCTGGTTTGATTGGCTGTTAGGTGGATCTTGGGGATCGTATCTAATGCATGGAGCAATTATTCTCATCGTAATAATAATTACCTGTTGCTTGATTATTGGTTGCTTTAACCTTTGTGGTAAAGTCATGATGGCATGGTTAGCAAACCCTCTGGTGGTCAAGGGCTCCCGGGTTATGATCCAACGAACTAAAGAACTATTCGACAATAACAACAATATAATTCAAGAAATAGAGTGTGAACGGATGAATGCAATACTCCGAGAATGATCCTAAATGTTATCATGGAATGATAAAAGGGGGGAATGTGGATAAGTAAAATGGATATATGAAAATGTATAAGCCATGGAAAAATAACTAAGAGAATGTCAGATGGCAAATAATACAACATCAGCACAATTAACAGACTGTCTCAAGGTTTTAAGCTACTAATCATGCCAGTAAAAATTGTAGCATTTAGAAACAATGCATAAGCTTTAGTAAAAACAGCTACTATAGATGTTGGCTCATGAGTGGACAATGGAAAGGAGGGACTAAAAGGGGATAGGATGAACTAGGATGTCACTCTAATTGTATCTTGTTATCTTGTACTAAAAATTGTATAACTGTGTGCTTTCGCAATGTAAACTTACTTGTCCATAGGAAGGGTGTACGCTCTATCAAGAGGGTACTCCTTCTGTCTGATAAGTCTCGGCCGGCCGGTGAAAAATAAAGACTGCTTTGTTAAAAGCACAATCGGTGTTCACGTCAGTGTATTCACTGAAACAGATTGAAGGAAAAGAATCCGGATCAATACTATCATCACATTTACAAAGAACTTGGATGTGCACTTAAAGCGCTATAATCTACAGGGCTATGGACCAAGTGCTGGAAGGTGGGATTAGGCTGGGTAGCTCTTTCTCAACCGGCACGGCCAAATGACCTCCTTCTGTCTTGTAATTTTTCTATGATTCTATGATTCAACCCCACGGCCAATTTTTGTATCATCTGCAAACATCTTAATAATATCCCCTCCATTTAAAGAAAGAAAGATTGTATTTCTATAGCGCCTTTCACTACCAGTGTCTATTTCAAAGCGCTTTACAGCCAATGAAGTACTTGGGACTATAGTCACTGTTGTAATGTAGGAAATGTGGCAGCTAATTTGCGCACAGCAAGCTCCCACAAACAGCAATGTGATAATGACAGGATAATCTGCTTTTGTTACGTTGATTGAGGGATAAATATTGGCCAGGACACCGGGGATAACTCCCCTGTTCTTCTTCAAAATAGTGCCATGGGATCTTTTACGTGCACTTGACAGAGTGGACGGGGTCTCGGTTTAACGTCTCATCTGAAATTTGGCACTTCCAACACTGCAGCGCTCCTCAGCCCTGCACTGGCGTGTCAGCTGAGATTTGTTCAGGTGAGGAAAGACGGGAGGAGGCTCTAGTGAAGCATAAATGGCGGGTTGGATTAGTTGGGCTGAATGGCCTGTTTCTGTGCCGAATATCCAATGCAATCCTGTGTAATCTATGATTGCATGAAGCTGGGGTTGTTCTCCTTAGTGCTGAGAAGGTTGAGAGGAAAATTGATAGAGGCGTTGAAAATTATGACTGGTAGTGACGGAGTAGATCATCATCATCATCATAGGCAGTCCCTCGGAATCGAGGAAGACTTGCTTCCACTCTAAAAGTGAGTTCTAAGGTGGTTGAACCACAGTCTCTGTCACAGGTGGGACAGATAGTTGTTGAAGGAAAGGGTGGGTGGGACTGGTTTGCCGCACGCTCTTTCTGCTGCCTGCGCTTGTTTTCTGCATGCTCTTGGTGATGAGACTCGAGGAGCTCAGTGCCCTCCCGGATGCACTTCCTCCACTTAGAGCGGTGTTTGGCCAGGGACTCCTAGGTGTCAGTGGAGAAGTCGCACTTTATTAGGGAGGTTTTGAGGGTGTCATTGGAACGTTTCTGCTGCCCACCTTTGGCTCGTTTACCGTGGACGAGTTCCGAGTAGAGCGTTTGCTGTAGGAGTCTCATGTCTGGCATGTGAACTGTGTGGCCTGCCCAGCGGAGCTGATCAAGTGTGGTCAGTGCTTCAATGCTATGGATGTTGGCCTGGTCGAGGAAGCTAATGTTGGTGCGTCTGTCCTGCCAGGCAATTTGTAGCACCTTGCGGAGGCATCGTTGGTGGTATTTCTCCAGCGACTTGAGATGTCTACTGCACATGGTGCATGTCTCTGAGCCATACAGGAATGCGGTATCACTGCAGTCCTGTAGACCATGAGCTTGGTGGTAGATTGGAGGGCCTGGTCTTCAAACACTCTTCTTCTCAGGCTACCGAATGTTGTTTTAGAGTAAATAAAGAGAAACTGCTTCCAGTGGACGGAGGGTCTGTAACGAGCGAGTATTTGTGAAGTGTGGGTGTGTGAGAGAAAGGTGCTGTTCAGACGGGATTGGTGCTGAAGCAGAACGATGTAAAGCCCAATATCAGCCCTTGAAGGGTGCTGTTGCCATTACCATGCGCCCGGATAGCTCAGTCGGTAGGGCATCAGACTTTTATATCTGAGGGTCGAGGGTTCAAGTCCCTAATCGGGCGTTGCTTTCAAAGCAAAATTCTCAGTTCCCTCTTTCAGACAACACCACAAAGACGTGCCTTTCACGCTGAGCTCATTCGTGTTTCATAAAGATTTGTCACAGCCCAATTATTCTTTTAAATCGAGGGTATTTTCTAATGTCACAGCTTTCTCGTGTAAATTGGGTGTTGTCTTCATTGAGAAAAGCAACGGCCGACACAGGGACTTGGAACAGAGACCCTCATAATAAATCCTGATGCTCTATTACTGGATGTATTCAACATTACACAGGTTTACAACCTGGTATTCATCCGTTTGTATCAAACAATTATTCCTTCACTAGTTTTTAGCTAAAGCTAATAATGTCGTGATGAAAGATATTAATTGTTATGTCTTTAGATACTCTGATAATGACTCCATGGGGCAATGTGTTGTACTTGAACTGTAGTGACCTTAGTCCTTTATTGATAACTCCAGATTGAGGATCACACCTGGTGGCCTGCCTTTCATACTCGGCCAGGCACACCTGTACAGGTAAGCTACAAGTCTCCTACTGCAGTGCCCTCTGGTGGCACACCTTAGTGACCAAGCAGTTGCTGTACAAATTTCCCATAGTAGTGCCCTCTGGTGGCACATCATATGTAATAGTACAAGCAGTAAACATGTTGGATACATGATATTAGCAACATTGTTTTATTCCGTTATATTGTACAACATTTTCTTTGCCAATTGGCAGCTTCAGAAAGTTCAGTCTGAAGCCCATGGAATATATTAATATGCTGAACTTCAAAAACTGGGCAAGAAATGCCATTCTTCAAACTGTTCAATCTGTCGATGTGTGAGGTAATGCATTTCGGGAGGGCTAACAAGGCAAGGGAATAAACATTAAATGGTAGTACACAGAGAAGTGTAGACGAACAAAGGGACCTTGGAGTGCATGCCAAAGATCCCTGAAGGCAGCAGGCCAGGTAGATAAGATGGTTGAGAAGACGTACGGGATACTTGCCTTTATTAGTCGAGGCATAGAATACAAGAGCAAGGAGGTTATGCTTGAACTGTACAAAGCACTAGTTAGACCACAGCTAGAGTACTGCGTGCAGTTCTGATCACCACATTACAGGAAAGATGCGATTGCACTGGAGGGGGTGCAGAGGAGATTTACGAGGATGCTGCCTGGACTGGAGAATTATAGCTATGAGGAAAGATTGGATAGGCTCCGGTTGTTTTCTTTGGAACTGAGGAGGTTGAGAAATAGAGTAGATAGGAAGGACATATTTCCTTTACCAGAGGGGTCAATAAGCAGGGGGCATAGATTTCAAGTAGTTGGTAGAAGGATTATAGGGGAGCTGAGGAAAAATGTATTCACCCAGAGGGTTGTCCGGGTCTGGAACTCACTGCCTGAAAGTGTGGTAGACATCAACTATCATCACATTTACAAAGAACTTGGATGTGCACTTAAACCGTTGTAATCTACAGGGCTATGGACCAAGTGCTGGAAGGTGGGATTAGGCTGGGTAGCTCTTTCTCAACCGGCACGGACACGCTGGGCCAAATGGCCTCCTTCTGTATTGTAATTTTTCTATGATTCTATGATTCAACCCCACAGCCAATTTTTGAATCATCTGCAAACATCTTAATAATATCCCCTACATTTAAAGAAAGAAAGATTGGATTTCTATAGCGCCTTTCACTACCAGCATCGATTTCAAAGCGCTTTACAGCCAATGACGTACTTGGACTATAGTCACTGTTGTAATGTCGGAATGTGGCAGCCAATTTGCGCACAGCAAGCTTCTACAAACATCAACGTGATAATGACAGGATAATCTGTTTTTGTTATGTTGATTGACGGATAAATATTGACCGGGACACCCGGGATAACTCTCCGGTTCTTCTTTGAAATAGTGCCATGGGATCTTTTACGTGAACTTTACAGATCGGATGGGGTCTCGCTTTAACGTCTGATTTGAAATTTGGCACTTCCAACAGTGCAGCGCACCTTCAGCCCTGCACTGGAGTGTCAGCTGAGATTTGTTTAGGAGAGAAAAGATGGGAGGAGGCTCGAGTGAAGCATAAATTTCGGCTTGGATTAGTTGGGCCGAATGGCCTGTTTTCTCCTAAGTTGTTCTCCTTAGTGCAGAAAAGGTTGAGAGGAAATTTGATAGAGGCGTTGAAAATTTTGAATGGTTGAGATGGAGTAGATCTTCATCATCATCATAGGCAGTCCCTCGGAATCGAGGAAGACTTGCTTCCACTCTAAAAGTGAGTTCTTAGGTGGTTGAACCACAGTCTCTGTCACAGGTGGGACAGATAGTTGTTGAAGGAAAGGGTGGGTGGGACAGGTTTGCCGCACGCTCTTTCCGCTGCCTGCGCTTGTTTTCTGCATGATCTCGGTGATGAGATTCGAGGTGCTCAGTGCCCTCCCGGATGCACTTCCTCCACTTAGGGCGGTGTTTGGCCAGGAACTCCTCGGTGTCAGTGGAGAAGTCGCACTTTATTAGGGAGGTTTTGACGGTGTCCTTGTAATGTTTCTGCTGCCCACCTTTGGCTCATTTACCGTGGACTAGTTCTGAGTAGAGCGCTTGCATTGGGAGTACCGTGTCTGGCATGTGAACTATGTGGCCTGCCAGCGGAGCTGATCAAGTGTGGTCAGTGCTTCAATGCTGAGGATGTTGGCCTGGTCAAGGAAGCTAATGTTGGTGCGTATGTCCTGCCAGGCAATTTGTAGAATCTTGTGGAGGCATCGTTGGTGGTATTTCTGCAGCGACTTGAGGTGTCTACTGTACATGGTGCATATCTCTGAGCCATACAGTAGTACGGTATTACTGCAGCCCTGTAGACCATGAGCTTGGTGATAGTTGGAGGGCCTGGTCTTCAAACACTCTTCTTCTCAGGCGATCAAATGCTGCGCTAGAATAAATAAAGAGTAACTGTTTCCAGTGGCCGGAGGGTCTGTAACCAGAGAGTATTTGTGAAGTGTGGGTGTGTGAGTGAAATGTGCTGTTCAGACAGGATCAGTGCAGAAGGAGAACGAGACAGTGTGCAATATCAGCACTTGAAAGATACTGTCCCCTCATTGGCCTCAGCCCGGATAGCGCAGTCGGTAGACCATCAGACTTTTAATCTCAGGGTCTCGGGTTCAAGTCCCTATTCGGGCGTTGCTTTTAAATCAAAATTCTCAGTTCCCTCTTTCAGATAACAGCACAAAAGACATGCCTTTTACGCTGATCTCATTCATGTATCTTAAAGATTTGTCACAGCCCAATTTTTCTTTTAAATTGAGGTATTTTCTAATGTCACGGCTTTCTCGTGTGAATTGGGTGTTGTCTGCATTGAGAAAAGCAACGGCAGACACATGGACTTGGAACCGACACCCTCATAATAAATCCTGATGCTCTATTACTGGATGTATTCAACATTATACAGGTTTACAGCCTGGTATTCATCCGTTTGTATCATACAATTATTCCTCAACTAGTTTTTAGCTAAAGCTAATAATGTCGTGATGAAAGATATTAATTGTTATGTCTTTCGATGCTCTGATAATGATTCCACGAGGCAATGTGTTGTACTTGAACTGTCGTGACCTTAGTCCTTTATTGAAAACTCCAGAGTGAGGATCACACCTGGTGGCCTGCCTTTTATACTCGGCCAGGCACACCTGTACAGGTAAGCTACAAGTCTCCCACTGCAGTGCCCTCTGGTGGCACACCTTAGTGACCATGCAGCTGCTGTACAAATTTCCCATAGTAGTGCCCTCTGGTGGCACATCATATGTAATAGTCCAAGCAGTGTACATGTAGGATACATGATATTAACAACATTGTTTTATTTCGTTATATTGTACAACATTTTCTTTATCAATTGGCAGCTTCAGAAAGTTCATTAATATGCTGAACTTCAAAAACTGGGCAAGAAATGCCATTCTTCAAACAGTTCAATCTGCCGATGTGTGAGGTAATGCATTTGGGGAGGGCTAACAAGGCAACGAGGAATAAACATTAAATGGTAGGACACTGAGAAGTGTAGAGGAACAAAGGGACCTTGGAGTGCACGCCAAGGATCCCTGAAGCAAGCAGGCCAGGGAGATAAGGTGGTTGAGAAGACATACGGGACACTTGCCTTTATTCGCCGAGGCATAGAATACAAGAGCAAGGAGGTTATGCTTCAACTGTACAAAACACTAGTTAGACCACAGCTGGAGTGGTGCATGCAGTTCTGATCACCACATTACAGGAAAGATGCGATTGCACTGGAGATGGAGATTTACAAGGATGCTGCCTGGACTTGAGAATTATAGCTATGAGGAAAGATTGCATAGGCTCCAGTTGTTTCCTTTGGAACTGAGGAGGTTGAGAAATAGAGTGGATAGGAAGCACATATTTCCTTTACCAGAGGGGTCAATAGGCAGCGGGCAGAGATTTTAAGTAGTTGGTAGAAGGATTATAGGGAAGCTGAGGAAAAATGTCTTCACCCAGAGGGTTGTGGCTTCTGGAACTCACTGCCTGAAAGGGTGATAGATATCAACTATCATCCCATTTACAAAGAACTTGGATGTGCACTTAAAGCGCTGTAATCTACAGTGCTGGAAGGTGGGATTCGGCTGGGTAGCTCTTTCTGAACCAGCACGGACATGCTGGGCCAAATGGCCTCCTCCTGTATTGTAATTTTTCTATGATTCTATGATTCAAACCCACGGCCATTTTTTGTATCATCTGCAAACATCTTAATAATATCCCCTACATTTAAAGAAAGAACGATTGGATTTCGATAGTGCCAACGTCTATCGCAAAGCGCTTTACAGCCAATGAAGTCCTTGGACTATAGTCACTGTTGTAATGTAGGAAATGTGGCAGCCAATTTGCGCACAGCAAGCTCCCACAAACAGCAATGTGATAATGACAGGATAATCTGTTTTTGTTATGTTGATTGAGGGATAAATATTGGCCAGGACACCGGGGATAACTCCCCTGTTCTTCTTCGAAATAGTGCCATGGGATCTTTTACGTGCACTTGACAGAGCGGACGGGGTCTCAGTTTAACGTCTCATCTGAAATTTGGCACTTCCCACAGTGCAGCGCTCCTTCAGCCCTGCACTGGAGTGTCAGCTGAGATTTGTTCAGGTGAGGAAAGACGGGAGGAGGCTCGAGTGAAGCATAAATGTCGGCTTGGATTAGTTGGGCCGAATGGCCTGTTTCTGTGCCGTATATCCAATGCAATCCTGTGTAATCTATGATTGCATAAAGCTGGGGTTGTTCTCCTTAGTGCTGAGAAGATTGAGAGGAAATTTGATAGAGGCGTTGAAAATTAGGACTGGTTATGATGGAGTAGATCATCATCATCATCATAGGCAGTCCCTCGGAATCGAGGAAGACTTGCTTCCACTCTGAAAGTGAATTCTTAGGTGGTTGAACCACAGTCTCTGTCACAGGTGGGACAGATAGTTGTTGAAGGAAAGGGTGGGTGGGACTGGTTTGCCGCACGCTCTTTCCGCTGCCTGCACTTGTTTTCTGCATGTTCTCAGTGATGAGACTCGAGGTGTTCAGTGCCCTCCCGGTTGCACTTCCTCCACTTAGGGCGGTGTTTGGCCAGGGACTCCCAGGTGTCAGTGGAGAAGTCGCACTTTATTAGGGAGGTTTTGAGGGTGTCCTTGTAATGTTTCTGATGCCCACCTTTGGCTCGTTTACCGTGGACGAGTTCCGAGTAGAGCGCTTGCTTTGGGAGTCTCGTGTCTGGCATGTGAACTGTGTGGCCTGCCCAGCGGAGCTGATCAAGTGTGCTCAGTGCTTCAATGCTGAGGATGTTGGCCTGGACGAGGACGCTAATGTTGATGTGTCTGTCCTCCCAGGGTAAATAGAGAGAAACTGTCTCCAGTGGCAGGAGGATGTGTAACCAGAGGGTATTTGTGAAGTGCGGGTATGTGAGAGAAATGCACTGTTCAGACGGGATCAGTGCTGAAGGATGTGAACGAGGTGATATGACATGTCAGTCAGTGAAGGCCGTTGTGTTACCTTTTTCCCAAGAGCCCGTATAGCTCAGTCGGTCGAGCATCAGACCTTTAATCTGTCATATCACAGAATCACCAGTGTCCATATATCGCCCAAAACAGCCTGCTATCGCCCATTTTACTGAAAAGTGGAAAGTTAGGCTGGAACATCGCCGGTAAATTCTCCCCCCAACTTTCGGCTCACATCGTCGAGGTGATCACTGAGGTGATCGCCCGCACATCGCCCAGACCAAAGTTCGGCACATCGCCGGGCTGATCGCTCGCCGAGAACATCGCTGGAGAATAATTGCTTTTCCCAGGCCTTCCTCACAGGACTGGGCACTACGGACGCTATTTTCAATGTCGGAGGAAGGGACGAGGCTTCTAAAATATGAGGGGTTATAATTTGTGAGTTATTTAAAGGTCTTTGACAGATAGATCCACTCAGATTTATACTTATATTTAATAATTATACTAATATTAACTTTTATTTTAGAATAGGCATTTTATTACGTAAAAAGGCATTTATAGCAAGTGATAATAATATTAGTGACCATGATGGGGCCTGTAGCTACTCTGTCAAGTCCCTATTCGGGCTTTGTGCTTAAGTCCAGATTTTCCATTCTGTTTTCACATCAGATGCAGCTGTTGAATATCGTGTAGTAGGGGGGAGCGAGGGTATTTGTGAAGTGAGGCCTGTGGGAGGCAGTCGATCTGGGTGTTTGAGAGAAATGGGCTGTACAGGTGGGATTTCCAACCTGTGTGGGTTGTAATATTCCATGTCAGCCAATGAAGGTCGCTGTGGGAAGTCAGAATGTGCCATCCCGGATAGCTTAGTCACAGCATTGAAACTTTTAATCTGAGGGGTTCAGGAATCAAGGCCCTGTTTGGGCGCTGCTTTCAAATCATCATTTCCAATTCCACCTTTCAGGAAGCACCATGAAACATGGACAATTCTCTATGATCTTTCCTGCTGTCTCAAAAGAAACGATTGAATACATTTGGTAAATCTACATCAAGCCGGAATTTTTCTCAGCCTTGAAAGGTTCAAGTGTCTGAGTTTCCAGAGTCGTTTTGAGGACTGAGTTCCAAATTTCCGACTACCCATTAGATGACACAACACTTCATGAATTCACCCCTCAATGTCCGAGATTGCATTTTATGATAATTTCCCCTTGTTTTTGTGGAAGCTTCATTGAGAATAGGTATCGAGATTTCCAATACACGTTGTGTGAACAAAGGTTCCAAATTTCGCTCCTGAATGGCGATTATCTATTTTTGATTGTGTCCACTTGTTCTTGATTCTGCCAAAAGAGATTCTCCGTTTGTACCCTATCAAATCATTTTGACATTTTAACCGGCTTGATCAGATCACCACTCAATCTTTTATACACGCGAATACAACCCTGCTGTATCCTTTGTATTCTCATAATTGAACCTATTAAACCCCGTCACAATTTCAGTGAATCACTGCTGCCATCGCTTCAGGCCAGTGGATCCTTTGTGAGATGTGATTCCCAAAATAAATAGCACACCTGATAGGAGTGAGTACGATTCTATACAGCTGAAACATAACTTCCTCCCCATTCTGTTCCAGCGCAATTGAGAGAAAAAAGTCAACATAGCATATCAATTTCATTTTTGTTGCAAATGTCTACTAGCTTTTAGTTATGAAAGAACTTGAACTTCGAAATATCTTTGCTCCGCTCACCTCGCCGACCATTTAGGCTTCACACCATTTGGAAAATGCTGCGATTTATCTTTCTCGGTTTCAATAATCTCACACTTGCCCACAATGAACTGCATTTGATATAATTTTGCCCAGTGACTTACTCTGTCTATGTCTCTCTGTAATTTACAGCTGGCATTTGCACTACTTACTGTCCTTCCGAACTTGGTGCCATGTTCAAACTTGGATACACATCACCCGATTGTTTCGTCCAAGCCATCAATAAATACGGTGCAAGGTTCGGTCCCCTGTTCAGTCCTTCGGGAAACAGCAAGTGTCAAAATGTGGTGTGTGTATTATTGCATGTTAGGCATTGAACGTCGCTGTGTGAACTGTTGTAGGAGAAGCCAGGAGAGCTCAATCGGGAGAGCATCAAATTTTCAATCTGAGGGTCCAGTGTTCAAATCCCTGTTTGGGCTTTGTGTTTAAATCAAGATTTTTGATTCTGTTTTCACATCAGATGTTGCTGTTGACGATCGTATAGTCGGTGGAGGGAGAGTATTTGTGAAGTGAGGTCTGGGGGAGGCAGTCGATCTGGGTGTTTGAGTAAAGTGGGCTGTACAGGTGGGATTTCCAACCTGTGTCCGTTATAATATTCCATGTCAGCCAATGAAGGCCGCTGTGGGAAGTCAGAAAATGTCATCCCGGACAGCTTAGTCGGCAGTGCATTAAACCTTTTAATCTGAGGGTTCAGGGTTCAAGGCCCTGTTTGGGTGCTGCTTTCTAATCATACTTTTTAATTACCGCTTTCATGAAGCACCATGAAACATGGACAATTCTCGATGATCTTTCCCGCTGTCTCAAAAGAACTGATTGAATAGATGGGAGGAAAAGCAATGAGTGAGGAAGACACAACAAATCTGAAAAAGGACAGAGACAGACTAAGTGAGTGGGCAAAAATTTCACAGATGGGGTATAATGTTGGTAGAAAAAAATCAAAGAGCAAGTTAGTATGTAGCAAGCCCAACACGAGAGGGGGCGGTCTTGGTTTTAGTTTTGGGGAATGAAGCTGGGCAGGTTGAAGGGGAATCTGTGGGAGAGCACTTGGGTGTCAGTAACCATAATTCAGTCAGATTCAAGTTGGTTATGGATAAGGACCAGCATAAGCCTGGAATAAAAACCCTGAATTGGGGAAATGCTAATTTTGCTAAGTTCAGGAGTGATTTGGCCATAGTGGACGGAAACAGCTACTTGTGGGTAAATCAGTGTCGGAACAGTGGGAGGTATTCAAGGAGGAGATCCAGAAGGCTCAGGCCAAACATGTGCCCTGAAAGAAAAAGGCTGGGAAAAATAATTCGAGAGGCCCCACGATGCCTCGGGACTTACAGGGAAGTATTAAGAAAAAAAGGGACGCTTATGTCATATACCAACGCCTAAATACTATAGAATCTATAGAGGAATATAGAAAATTAAGGGACAAAGTTAAAACGATATTAGGAATGCAAAGAGAGTAGAGAAATTCTTAGCCAGTAAAATTAAGGAAAACCCTAAAATGTTCTATAAATATATTAAGAGTAAGAGGGTAACTCTTTGAGGATGTAACAAACAGGGTGGATAAAGGGGAACCAGTGGATGTTGTGTATTTGGACTTCCAGAAGGTATTTGACAAGGTGCCACATAAAAGGTTACTGCACAAAATAAAAGTTCATGGGGTTGGGAGTAATATATCAGCATGGATAGAGGACTGGCAAACGAACAGAACACAGAGAGTTGGGATAAATGGTTCATTCTCGGGTTGGCAATCAGTAACTAGTGGGGTGCCACAGGCGTCAATTCTGGGACCCCAACTATTTACAATTTATATTAACGACTTGAAGGGTCTGAGTGTAACGTAGCCAAGTTTGCAGACTGTTGTGTATCTGTAAAGCATGCACTCCCAGGTTCCAACACCAGGGAGCTCAGCCCCTGAAGTGCCAAGGGATCCCAGCATCCCTTCGGAGCACTCTCTATAAGCCGGCCCCTAAGGCCTGTTCCTCACTCTGGAGTATCTTATTAAAGACTGAAAGTCACTGTTAATTTAACCTCACTGTGTGCAGCCTCATCTGTGTTAGGAACACAATAACTGGCGACAAGAATACGAATCTAATGCAAAGATGCAGCAAACTGTGGGCATCCTGGAGAAGTTCTCGGAGGGTGAGGCCTGGGAAGCATATGTTGAACAGCTAGACCAGTACTTTGTTGCCAATGAGCTGGACGGAGAAGCAAGCGCTGCAAAAAGAAGAGCAGTCCTCCTCACAGTCTGCGGGGCACCGAGCTACAGCCTCATAAAGAATCTTCTGGCTCCGGTGAACCCCACAGATAAGTCATATGAGGAGCTGTGTACACTGGTTCGGGTGCATCTTAACCCGAGGGAGAGCGTGCTGATGGCGAGGTATTGGTTCTACACGTGCCAGCGATCTGAAGGTCAGGACGTGGCGAGCTACGTCGCCGAGCTCAGGCAACTTGCAGGACAATGTGAGTTTGAAGGCGACCTGGAGCAAATGCTCAGAGACTTTTTTGTACTGGGCATTGGCCACGAGACATCCTATGAAAACTTTTGACTGCAGAGACACCGACCCTCAGTAAGGCCATTGCGATAGTACAGGCATTTATATCCACCAGTGATAACACCAAACAAATCTCTCAGCACACAAGTGCTAGCAATGTTCATAAATTAACTGGAACTGTGTTTGTGAGCAGTAATATACAGAGCAGAACCCATGAATCTGCAACTGCCAGCAGGCTTCAGGTGACACAGATGACTCAGAGTCCACAACAAAGGATGAATGCAAAGCAATTCACACCTTGTTGGCGTTGTGGAGGCTTCCATTTAGCCTATTCACGCCGCTTCAAAGGGTATGTTTGCAAGAGCTGCGGAACAATGGGGCACCTCCAACGAGCTTGCAAACGAGCTGCAAGCTTTGAAAAACCTGCTAACCACCACGTGGCAGAGGAAGATCAGTCCGTGGTGGATCAAAGCAATTTCGAGCCTCAGAGAGAGGAGGCAGATGCTGAAGTACACAGGGTGCACACATTTTCACGAAATGTCCATCTATAATGCTAACCATAAAATTGAGTGGCTTACCTGTAGCCATGGAACTGGACACTGGCGCTAGCCAATCCATCATGAGCAAAATGATGTTTGAGAGACTATGGTGCAACAAGGCATTCAGACCAGCCCTGAGCCCCATCCACACGAAACTGAAAACGTACACCAAAGAGCTTAACACTGTCCTGGGCAGCGCCATGGTCAAGGTCACCTATGAGGGCACGGTGCATAAACTGGCACTCTGGATTGTCCCGGGCGATAGCCCCACATGGCTTGGAAGGGGCTGGCTGGAACTGGGATGACATCCGAGCACTATCACATGTCGATGAGGCCTCATCTACCCAGTTTCTCAACAAATTTCTTTCGCTTTTTGAGCCAGGCATTGGAAACTTTTCCGGGGCGAAGGTGCGGATCGACTTGGTCCCGGAGGCACGGCCCATTCACCACAAGGCGCGGGCGGTACCTCACATGATGAAGGAGAGAGTGGAAATCGAGCTGGACAGGCTGCAACGCAAGGGCATCATCTCCTCAGTGGAATTCTGCGAGTGGGCCAGTCCGATTGTTCCAGTACTCAAAAGTGATGGCACGGTCAGGATTTGTGGCTATTATAAAGTAACTATTAATCATTTCTCACGACAGGACCAAAGCCCTCTACCTAAGGCAGACGACCTATTTGCAACGCTGGCAGGAGGCAAGACGTTCACCAAGCTCGAACTGACTTCGGCCTACATGACGCAGGAGCTGGAGGAGTCTTCGAAGGGCCTCACCTGCATCAACACGCACAAGGGACTGTTCATCTACAACAGATGCCCATTTGGAATTCGGTCGGCTGCAACGATCTTCCAGAGAAACATGGAGAGCCTACTCAAGTCATACCACACACAGTGGTCTTTCAGGACGACATAATGGTCATGGGTCGGGACACCACTGACACCTACAAACCTGGAGAAGGTCCTCCAGTGACGTGATCGTGTAGGGCTGCGGCTAAGGTGGTCGAAATGCATCTTCATGGCAACAGAAGTGGAGTTTTTGGGGAGAAAGATCACGGCATTCGCCAAGACAGAGGCTATCAGGACCGCGCCCAGGCCACAGAATGTCCAGGAGCTGCGGTCATTCCTGGGACTCCCCAACTATTTTGATAAATTCCTACTGGGGTTAAGCACCCTTGTAGAGCATCTACATGTGTTATTGTGCAAAGGCGAGAACTGGGTATGGGGAAAAAAACAAGTAATTGCTTTTGAGAAAGCCAGAAACATTTTATGCTCCAACAAACTGCTTGTATTGTATAACCGGTGCAAAAGACTTGTGCTAGCATGTGACGCATCGTCGTATGGAGTTGGGTGTGTATTACAACAAGCTAATGTTGCGGGGAAGTTGCAACCTGTTGCCTATGCTTCCAGGAGCTTGTCTAAGGCCGAGAGGGCCTACAGCATGATTGAGAAAGAGGCATTAGCGTGTGTGTTCGGGATAAAGAAAATGCATCAGTTCCGGTTTGGCCTCAAATTTGAGCTGGAAACCGATCACAAGCCCCTCACATCCCTGTTCGCTAAAAACAATGGGATAAATACTAGTGCCTCAGCCCGCATACAAAGGTGGGCACTCGCACTATCAGCGTATAACTATACCATCCGCCACAGGCCAGGCACCGAGAACAGTGCGGATGCTCTCAGTTGGCTGCCATTGCCCACCACGGGGGTGGAAATGGCGCAGCCTGCATACTTGTTGATGGACATGGAAGCCTTTGAAAATGATAAATCACCTGTCACCACCCGCCAGATTAGGACTTGGACCAGCCAAGATCCTGTGCTGTCCCTCGTAAAAAACTGTGTACTGCATTGGAGCTGGGCCAGCATCCCCGTTGAAATGCAAGAGCCAATCAAGCCGTTCCAGTGGTGAAAGGACGAGCTGTCCATTCAGGCAGACTGCCTGTTGTGGGGTAACTGAGTAGTGCTGCCAAAAAAGGGCAGGGAGACGTTCATCTTGGATCTCCACAGCACACACGCGGGTATAGAAATGATGAAAGCGATAGCCAGATCCCACGTGTGGTAGCCCGGTATCGACTCTGACTTAGACTCCTGTGTACGGTAATGCAGCTTTTGTGCTCAGTTGAGCAACGTGCCCAGCAAGGCACCACTAAGTTTGTGGTCCTGGCCCTCCAGACCATAGTCAAGGATCCATGTCGACTATGCTGGCCCGTTTCTTGGTAAAATGTTCCTGGTGGTGGTAGATGCTTTTTCAAAATGGATTGAATGTGAAATAATGTCGGGAAGCACCACCACCGCCACCATTGAAAGCCTGAGGGCCATGTTGGCCACCCACGACCTGCCTGACATACTGGTCAGTGACAACAGGCCATGTTTCACCAGTGCCACATTTAAAGAATACATGACCCGCAATGGGATCATACTTGTCACCTCAGCCCCGTTTAAACCAGCCTCCAATGGGCAGGCAGAGCGGGCAGTACAAACAATCAAACAGAGCCTTAAACGAGTCACAGAAGGCTCACTCCAAACCCGCCTGTCCCGAGTACTGCTCAGCTACTGCACAAGACCCCACTCGCTCACAGGGGTGCCCCCGGCTGAGCTGCTCGTTAAAAGGGCACTTAAAACCAGACTCTCGCTGGTTCACCCCAACCTGCATGATCAGGTAGAGAGCAGGCGGCAGCAACAAAATGTAAACGATGGTCGCGCCACCGTCACAGGAAATTGATCTGAATGACCCTGTGTATGTGCTAAACTGGGACATGGTCCCAAGTGGATCACAGGCACGGTGTTAGCTAAAGCAGGGAGTAGGGTGTTTGTAGTCAACCTAGACGATGGACAAATTTGCAGAAAGCACCTGGACCAAACGAGACTGCCCTGAACAACCCACAGCAGACACCACCTTTTTCGAGCCCACAACACACAACCAAAGGATCAATGACACCACGCCGGACCAGGAAATCGAACCCATCACGCCCAACAGCCCAGCAAGGGCAGGTTCACCTAGCAGCCCTGCAGGGCCAACAACACGCTAGCCCAGCGAGGGCACAGCCAACACACCAGAACAGACATTTGTACCGAGGCAGTCCATCAGAGAAAGAAAGGCTCCCGACCGCTTCATCTTGTAAATAGTTTTCATTTTGACTTTGTGGGGGGAGTGATGGTGTGTATCTGAAAAGCATGCACTCCCATGTTCCGCCACCAGGGAGCGCATCCCCTGAAGGGATCCCAGCATCCCTTGGGAGCACTGTATGTAAGCCAGCCCCGAAGGCCTGTTCCTCACTCTGGAGTCTCTTATTAAAAACTGAGGTCACTGTTACTTTAACCTCCCAGTGTGCAGCCTCATCTGTGTTAGGAACACAATACCGACAATACAAAGATGGGAGAAAAAGCAATGTGTGAGGAGGACACAGAAAATCTGCAAAGGATATAGACAGACTAAGTGAGTGGGCAAAAATTTGGCAGATGGAATATAATGTTGGAAAGTGTGAGCTCATGCACTTTGGCAGAAAATAAATCAAAGAGAAAGTTATTATTCAAATGGAGAAAAATTGCAAAGTGCTGCAGTACAGTGGGACCTGGGGGTACTTGTGCATGAAACACAAAAGGTTAGTATGCAGGTACAGCAAGTGATCAGGAAGGCCAATGGAATCTTGGCCTTTATTGCAAAGGAGATGGAGTATAAAAGCAGGGAAGTCTTGTTACAGCTGTACAGTGTATTGGTGAGGCCACACCTGGAATACTGCATGCAGTTTTGGTTTCCATCTTTACAAAAGGATATACTTGCTTTGGAGGCAGTTCAGAGAAGGTTCACTATATTGATTCCGGAGATGAGGGGGTAGACTTATGAGGTTGGGCCTCTACTCATTGGAATTCAGAAGAATGAGAGGTGATCTTATCGAAACGTATTAGATTATGAGAGGGCTTGACAAGGTGGATGCAGAGAGGATGTTTCCACTGATTGGGGGAGACGAGATCTAGGGGGCATGATCTTAGAATAGGGGCTGCCCATTTAAAACTGAGATGAGGAGAAATTTCTTCTCTAAGGGTTGTAAACCTGTGGAATTCTTTGCCTCAGAGAGCTGTGGAAGCTGGGACATTGAAAAATTTTAAGACAGAGAATATCAGTTTCTTAACTGATAAGGGAATAAGTGGTTATGGGGAGTGCGCAGGGAAGTGGACCTGAGTCCATGACCAGATCAGCCATGAACGTGTTAAATGGCAGAACAGGCTCGAGGGGCCGTATGACCTACTCCTGTTCCTGTTTCTTATGTTCTGATGTTCTTATGACATGTTCTCTTTGAATCTCGAGATGGGATGGGCACTGATTTGGGAGGAATTGATCATGTTCACCCAGGGAAAGCAGCGGACACAAAATGGAAGAAATGTTTTCTGATACCTGTTCACTTTCACAACGATAATTACATTTTCATTTCAACTGCAAGTTGCCATTCTGCAGCGGAACATAATCTGTAATCGAGCTTTAATGAGGACAGGAAGCTCTGGTTTGATCGTCAAATTTTTTTAACCAATGTCAGAATCGATGTACAAGGATTCTTCACCATCTTCACCAACTCCTCCCTGAATTTAGTTTGTGTCGCTGCATAGATACATGTGTTTGTACAGGAACTCAAATACATGAGCATGAAGCCGGTTACAGAGGCGATGTATGCCGGAGATGTATAATCGCTTAAGGCATAAACGACCAGGGAGCTTGTTAAATAACTAACGGCAGCTGTCACCCACAACAGTATAAAACTACCCGATACAGTGAACAGTAAAATGATGGATTTCCTCCGGTTCGCCATCTCTGGATCGCTCTGACTCTCACTGGCCTGACCCCGGAGTCCCCTGCGGGCTCTGCTGGCCACTAGAATACGTCTGACTGTCAAACCGTTACACAGTAATATCACAGCGAAGGGAATTCCTGGAGATAGGGCAGTTTCTAACCAGGCGTACGCTGTGCCTGCAGCCGAAGTGAAAAATCCAATCTTCGTGCGGCACCCCCAGTGAATATTGTGAACTATTCGTTCAGTTTCGTATGCATACCAAAAGGGGATATTGTCCAAACAGAGCAGGACAGAGAGCGTTGTTATAATCGCGGCTGCACTGCTCACTGTGCAGTATTTCGCTTTGAACTTCTCACAGCAGATGGATACAAAACGGTCACATGTGAAGGAGACAGTAAACCATACCGACATGTCAAGGGCAGCAGCATTGAGGTATATAAGGGACCGACAGACAGCGGTGTAGCCGAGGAATGAATGGGGAAAGTGATATGTAAAAACGCGGTACAGCATTACATTGATGGTAATGACCAGTAGATCTGCTGCTGCCATGGCAACCATGTAGACGGAGGTGCCACTGGAAAGGCCACATCTGCCTCTGGCGAGAATCACCATTGTCATCAGGTTCGCTGTAAGGAAAAGGAGAAGAACGTCAGAAATAGGAGCTGGAGTCAACCACTTGGCCCCTCGAGCCTGCTCTGCCATTCAATAAGATCATGGCTGATCTGATCCTGGACTCAGCTCTACATCCCCGCCCACTCTCCATACCCTTCATTCTCTTATCTTTCAACAATCTGTCGATCTCCACCTTAAAGATATTCAATGACCCAGCCTCCACAGTTATCTGGGGGAGAGAATTCCAAATATCCACGACCATCTGAAAGAAGAAATTCCTCCTCCTCTCAGTTTTAAGTGGTTGACTACTTATTCTGAGACGATGCCCCCTAGTTCTAGATTCCCCCACGAGGGGATACATCTTCTTTGCATCTACCCTGTCAAGCCCCCTCAGAATCTTATATATTTTAATAGGATCACCTCTCATTCTTCTAAACACCAATGAGTACAGGCCCCACCTGCTCAACCTTTCTCCATAATGACAACCCCTTCATCTCAGGAATCAACCTTGTGAACCTTCTCAGAACAGCCTCCAATGCAAGTATACCCTTCCTTAAAAAAGGAGACCAAAACAGTATGCAGTACTCCAGGTGTGGCCTCACCAATATCCTGTACAGTTGAGAAGCAGGACTTCTCTGCTTTTATAATCTATCCCCCTTGCAATAAAGGCCAACATTCCATTTGCTGATTACTTGCTGTACCTGCATACTAACTTTATGCATTTCATGTACAAGGACCCCCAGGTCCCTCTGTACCACCGCATTTTGTAGTGGTCAGTAACAGTGACACTTGGATGAATATTGTGGGGACAATGTTCACATGTGCTGCAACTTAGGCTCATGCACACAGATTGTTTACTCTATGGGCCAGCGTTAATGAAGAATTATTTTTAAGAAAACATTGAGCACTCATTGGAGTTTAGAAGAATGAGAGGTGATCCTATTGAAACATACAAGATACTGAGGGGGCTTGAGAGGGTAGATGCAGAGAGGGTGTTTCCCCTCGAGGTTCAATCTAGAACTAGGGTGTAGAGTTTAAGGGGTCGCCCATTTGAAATGGAGATGAGGAGGAATTTCTTCTCTAAGTGGGTCGTGATTGTCTGGGATTCTCTGCCCAGAGAGCTGTGGAGGCTGGGTCACTGAATATATTGAAGGGAGAGATGGACACATTCTTGAACTATAGGGGAGGCAAGGGTTATGGGGAAAGTGGAATCATAGAATCATGGAAAAATTACAAGACAGAAGGCCATTCAGCCCATCGTGTCCCTGCCGGTCGAAAAAGAGCTAACCAACCTAATCCCACCTTCCAGCAACAGCTCCGTAGCCCTGTAGGTCACGGCTGTTCAAGGGCACGTTAATTGCTTCTTAAAAGAGATGAGGGTTTCTGCCTCGACCACCCTTTCAGGCAGTGAGTTCCATACCCTTCACCACCCTCTGTGATTTTTTCCCCTCACCCCCCCCTCCTATCTGGTTTCAATCTGTGTGCCCTGGTGATTGACCCCTCTGCTAAAGGAAATACGAACATACAAAGATACGAACAATGACAGTCAGTTAAAGACCATGTGGTCCATCCAGCCTGCCCCACACAATCCCGATACCTTGTGTATCATAACACATCCACTCCACCCCACCCCAAACCATGTGATCTCCTGGGAGAGGCAAAAAAACAGATAAAAAACCCAGGCCCATTTGGGAAAACAATCTGGGAAATTCCTCTCCGACCCATCTCGGAGATCGAAACCAGTCCAGGAGGTCATGCTGGCCATTACATTCCCTGCAGTACCTACCTTCTGTAAGAGGTGATCTCCACCGGAGACAGAAACAAACCCAGCTTTCGCCTGAAGGAATTCAGTGGGTCTGCATCCATCACATGAAACGGCAGCTTGTTCCCGAGGTCTGCTGTTCTCTGGGGAAAGAACCACCTCCTGACATCTAACCTAGATCGAGTCTTGTACAACTTACATTTGTGCCCCGAGTCCTGCCTAACCTATTTAATTGAAATAAACTGTCAGCTGGAACGCTGTCTATTTCCTTCATTAACTTATAAACCACAATCATATCCCCACTAGGTCTATGCCACTCGATGGTAAAGAGGCCAACTCTTTTAGCCTCTTTTGATAACTAAGATGCTTTAGATTTGGAATTAGTCCAGTGGACCTCTTCTGCACCCTATCCAGAGCCTCAATATCACCCACCGTGTGAGGAGACCAAAACTGGACACAGTATTCCAAGTGCGGCCTGTAAGTTCATGTACAAGGACAAAATTGTACGCCTCGTTTTATATTCAATTGTCCCATGGATACACCCCAACAACCAAAACATGTCCTTCCTATCCAGGCCCCTCATAATCATATACACCTCAATTAAATCTCCCCTCAACCTCTTCTATTCCAAAGAAAACCATCCCAGCCTTTCCAACCTTCTCTCATAGGTAAGATTGTCCAGTTCTGGCAACATCCTCGTAACTCTCCTCTGCACTCGAGTGCAATCGCATCGTTCCTGTTGAGGCCAAGTTCCGATCAACCACGACCTTATTGAATGGCGGAGCATGCTCGAAGGGCGGAATCCTGCTCCTAATTCTTATGTTTTTATGTACTCAATATAGAGGGATTCAAAATTCTGCGGTCTTCCAGACAGACATCGCCAATAATCAACTTAAATTCATACATTAATTATTGCAAAGCAATGAATTCTAACGAAACATTCAGTTGAGAAAACGTCATTGACTTTAGGTCAAAACTGTGGGCTTTTTATATGTACAATCGCCCCGAGGGAGCTGCTCGGTAAATGAGCGGGGAGCTGGTGCAGCCGCTAAATTTCTTTGCAACAGAGCGGAGTGGATTAGCTCCCTGAACAGCAATTATTGCTGAAAATATCATCAGAGTCTCCTGCTGGGTGCGGGTGTCTGCAGCCCGAGGAATTATCAACTTAAAATTGACGGGGAGCGAAGGCACAATGGAGGCGATCAGCATCCACACTGAGTAACACATGCTTTAGTGATCTATGAACTGTTGGAGGGCCCGGGGAGTCAGCCTTGCCCTCCCTCAGCACAGGGAGGAAGGTTGAGCACCCGGTGCCCATGATCTAACCGACAGGACAGCGCCTCAGTGGCCACGCGGACTAATGGGACTCCCGCTGATATTCAGCGAATTATCCCGCTGGATCAGTGGCTCTGCTCTGAAGACATGTTCGGAATCTGTCACATAATCATCATCAGTAAGATAGTCACCTCAAGTCACAGGAGAAATACCACCAACGATGTCTCCGCAAGATCCTACAAATCCCCTGGAAGGACAGATACACCAACATTAGTGTCCTCGACCAGGCCAACGATCCCAGCATTGAAGCACTGACCACACTTGATCAGCTCTGCTGGGCAGGCCACATAGTCTGCATGGCAGACACGAGACTCCCAAAGCAAGCGTTCTACTCAGAACTCCTTCACGGCAAATGAATCAAAGGTGAGCAGAGGAAACCTTACAAGGATACCTTCAAAGTCTCCCTGATAAAGTGCGGCATCCCCACCGACACCTGGGAATCCCTGGCCAAACACCGCCCAAAGTGGAGGAAGTGCATCCGGGAGGGCGCTGAACACCTCGAGTCTCGTTTCCGACAGCATGCAGAAATCACGTGCAGGCAACGGAAAGAGTTAGCGGCAAACCAGTCCCACCCACCCCTTTCCTCAATGATGATCTGTCCCACCTGTGACAGAGATTGTGGTTCCCATATTGGACTGTACAGCCAGCTAAGAGCTCATGTTAAGAGCGGAAGCGAGTCTTCCTCGCCTCCGAGGGACTGCCTATGATGAAGATGATGATTAGACACCAAGTTACATTGACTGACCTGGAATGCCAAAGGCTGCGAGAGCAGGGTAGTAAATGAGGCTGATCAGTTCAGTTGTTGGCAGTGCCATTTTGTGGAAGAATATGTGACTGGTGTCCGAGTATGCGGTTAGCGTCAAAGTGTACCTGCAATCCATAAACACTCCTCTTTATAGGGTATTCCATGCCCCGAGGAGACATTTAGTCACACGGCAATTTGTGTCAGTAACAGTCACTGAACCAACAATGCAAAACTTTCCACATCAGTGCACCTGGGACTACAAAGGTGAAATTGTACAACTCTGTTCATCAAACTCCGTCATTTCAAATTAATGAACATAAACTCGTCCCAGTTGGAAAGTGCTCTTCACATTCACTGTGATCCCTGAAGGGATCATCCCACAGGCACACTGAGTAAGGTTCTTGATGATTCATAATAATGCCTGAAACCTTCACTCATCCATGTGATAGTTGCAATGTTGTTTTGTACTATGATGATCAATGTTAGTGACAGTGCTCTAACATTACTGGTGGTGACACTACTCTAACATTACTGGTGGTGACCCTACTCTAACATTACTCTTGGTGACCCTACTCTAGCATTATTGGTGGTGACTGTACTCTAACATTACTGGTGGTGACCCTACTCTTATGTTACTAGTGGTGACCCTACTCTAGCATTATTGGTGGTGACTGTACTCTAACATTACTGGTGGTGACCCTACTCTTACGTTATTGTGGTGACCCTACTCAAACGTTACTAGTGGTGATCCTACGCAAACATTACTGGTGGTGATCCTACTCTAACATTACTGGTGATGACACTATTCTAACATTACCGGTGGTGACACGAGTCTATCAGTATCGGTGGTGATCCTTCTCTAATATTACTGGTGGTGACACTACTCTAACATTACTGGTGGTGACCCTACTCTAACATTACCAGTGGTGACACTACTCTCACATTACTGGTGGTGACCCTACTCTAACATTACTGGTGGTGACACTACTCTTACGTTACTAGTGGTGACCCTACTCGAACGTTACTAGTGGTGATCCTACGCAAACATTACTGGTGGTGATCCTAATCTAACATTACTGATAGTGACCCTACTCTGACATTAATAGTGGTGACACTACTCTAACATTACCGGTGGTGACACTACTCTAACATTACCAGTGGTGACACTACTCTAACATTACCGGTGGTGACACTACTCTAACATTACCAGTGGTGACCCTACTTGAACATTACCGGTGATGACCCTACTCTAACATTACTGGTGGTGACCCTACTCTAACATTACTGGTGATGACACTATTCTAACATTACCGGTGGTGACACGAGTCTATCAGTATCGGTGGTGATCCTTCTCTAATATTACTGGTGGTGACACTACTCTAACATTACTGGTGGTGACCCTACTCTAACATTACCAGTGGTGACACTACTCTCACATTACTGGTGGTGACCCTACTCTAACATTACTGGTGGTGACACTAATCTAACATTACTGGTGGTGACCCTACTCTAACATTACTGGTGGTGACACTACACTAACATTGCCGGTGGTGACCCTCCTCTAACATTACTGGTGGTGACCCTACTCTAACATTACTGGTGGTGACACTACTCGAACATTACCGGTGGTGACCCTACTCTAACATTACTGGTGGTGACCCTACTCTAACATTACTGGTGGTGACACTACTCTCACATTACTGGTGTTGACCCTACGCTAACATTACTGGTGGTGACACTACTCTAATATTACCGGTGGTGAAACAACTCTAACATGTTGGTGGAGACACGAATCTAAGATTACCGGTGGTGCCCCTAAACTGACATTACTGGTGTTGACACTACTCTAACATTGCCGGTGGTGACACTACTCTAACATTATCGCTGATGACACCACTGTAACATTACTGGTGGTAACCCTACTCTAACATTACTGGGGTTAAACATTACTCTAACATTACAGGTGGTGACCCTACTCATAACGGGGAACAAAGAAATGGCGGATGAATTGAACAAGTACTTTGGTTCGGTATTCACTGAGGAGGACACAAACAACCTTCCAGATATAAAAGGGGTCGGAGGGTCTAGTAAGGAGGAGGAACTGAGGGAAATCCTTATTAGTCGGGAAATTGTGTTGGGGAAATTGATGGGATTGAAGGCAGATAAATCCCCAGGGCCTGATGGACTGCATCCCAGAGTACTTAAGGAGGTGGCCTTGGAAATAGTGGATGCATTGACAGTCATTTTCCAACATTCCATTGACTCTGGATCAGTTCCTATGGAGTGGAGGGTAGCCAATGTAACCCCACTTTTTAAAAAAGGAGGGAGAGAGAAAACAGGTAATTACAGACCGGTCAGCCTGACATCGGTAGTGGGTAAAATGATGGAATCATTTATTAAGGATGTCATAGCAGTGCATTTGGAAAGAGGTAATATGATAGGTCCAAGTCAGCATGGATTTGTGAAAGGGAAATCATGCTTGACACATCTTCTGGAATTTTTTGAGGATGTTTCCAGTAGAGTGGACAAGGGAGAACCAGTTGATGTGGTATATTTGGACTTTCAGAAGGCTTTCGACAAGGTCCCACACAAGAGATTAATGTGCAAAGTTAAAGCACATTGGATTGGGGGTAGTGTGCTGACATGGATTGAGAACTGGTTGTCAGACAGGAAGCAAAGAGTAGGAGTAAATGGGGACTTTTCAGAATGGCAGGCAGTGACTAGTGGGGTACCGCAAGGTTCTGTGCTGGGGCCCCAGCTGTTTACACTGTACATTAATGATTTAGACGAGGGGATTAAATGTAGTATCTCCAAATTTGCGGATGACACTAAGTTGGGTGGCAGTGTGAGCTGCAAGGAGGATTCTATGAGGCTGCAGAGCGACTTGGATAGGTTAGGTGAGTGGGCAAATGCATGGCAGATGAAGTATAATGTGGATAAATGTGAGGTTATCCACTTTGGTGGTAAAAACAGAGAGACAGACTATTATCTGAATGGTGACAGATTAGGAAAAGGGGAGGTGCAAAGAGACCTGGGTGTCATGGTACATCAGTCATTGAAGGTTGGCATGCAGGTACAGCAGGCGGTTAAGAAAGCAAATGGCATGTTGGCCTTCATAGCGAGGGGATTTGAGTACAAGGGCAGGGAGGTGTTGCTACAATTGTACAGGGCCTTGGTGAGGCCACACCTGGAGTATTGTGTACAATTTTGGTCTCCTAACCTGAGGAAGGACATTCTTGCTATTGAGGGAGTGCAGCGAAGGTTCACCAGACTGATTCCCGGGATGGCGGGACTGACCTATCAAGAAAGACTGGATCAACTGGGCTTGTATTCAATGCAGTTCAGAAGAATGAGAGGGGACCTCATAGAAACGTTTAAAATTCTGACGGGGTTAGACAGGTTAGATGCAGGAAGAATGTTCCCAATGTTGGGGAAGTCCAGAACCAGGGGATACAGTCTAAGGATAAGGGGGAAGCCATTTAGGACCGAGATGAGGAGGAATTTCTTCACCCACAGAGTGGTGAACCTGTGGAATTCTCTACCACAGAAAGTTGTTGAGGCCAATTCACTAAATATATTCAAAAAGGAGTTAGATGAAGTCCTTACTACTAGGGGAATCAAGGGGTATGGTGAGAAAGCAGGAATGGGGTACTGAAGTTGCATGTTTAGCCATGAACTCATTGAATGGCGGTGCAGGCTAGAAAGGCCGAATGGCCTACTCCTGCACCTATTTTCTATGTTTCTATGTTTCTATGTTTCTAACATTACAGGTGGTGACACTTCACTAACATTACTGGTGGTGACACTAATCTAACATTACTGGTGGTGACCCTACTCTAACATTACAGGTGGTGACACTACTCTAACATTACCGGTGGTGACACTAATCTAACATTACCGGTGGTGCCCCTACTCTAACATTACTGGTGGTGACCATACTCTAGCATTACTGGTGGTGACACTACTCTAACATTACTGGTGGTGACCCTACTCTAACATTACAGGTGGTGACACTACTCTAACATTACTGGTGGTGACCCTACTCTAACATTACAGGTGGTGACACTACTCTAACATTACTGGTGGTGACCCTACTCTAACATTACTGGTGGTGACCATACTCTAGCATTACTGGTGGTGACACTACTCTAACATTACTGGTGGTGACCCTACTCTAATATTACAGGTGGTGACACTACTCTAACATTACTGGTGGTGACCCTACTCTAACATTACTGGTGATGACACTATTCTAACATTACCGGTGGTGACACGAGTCTATCAGTATCGGTGGTGATCCTTCTCTAATATTACTGGTAGTGACACTACTCTAACATTACTGGTGGTGACACTACTCTAACATTGCTGGTGGTGACCCTACTCTAACATTACTGGTGGTGACACTACTCTAACATTGCTGGTGGTGACACTACTCTAACATTACTGGTGGTGACACTACTCTAACATTACTGGTGGTGACCCTACTCTAACATTACCAGTGGTGACCCTACTTTAACATTGCTGGGGGTGACACTACTCGAACATTACTGGTGGTGACCCTACTCTAACATTACCGGTGGTGACACGAGTCTATCAGTATCGGTGGTGATCCTTCTCTAATATTACTGGTGGTGACACTACTCTAACATTACTGGTGGTGACCCTACTCTAACATTACCAGTGGTGACACTACTCTCACATTACTGGTGGTGACCCTACTCTAACATTACTGGTGGTGACACTACTCTAACATTACTGGTGGTGACCCTACTCTAACATTACTGGTGGTGACCCTACTCTAACATTACAGGTGGTGACACTACTCTAACATTACTGGTGGTGACCCTACTCTAACATTACAGGTGGTGACACTACTCTAACATTACTGGTGGTGACACTACTCTAACATTACTGGTGGTGACCCTACTCTAACATTACTGGTGATGACACTATTCTAACATTACCGGTGGTGACACGAGTCTATCAGTATCGGTGGTGATCCTTCTCTAATATTACTGGTAGTGACACTACTCTAACATTACTGGTGGTGACACTACTCTAACATTACCAGTGGTGACCCTCCTTTAACTTTACCGGTGGTGACACTACTCTAACATTACTGGTGGTGACACTACTCTAACATTGCTGGTGGTGACACTACTCTAACATTACTGGTGGTGACACTACTCTAACATTACTGGTGGTGACCCTACTCTAACATTACTGGTGGTGACCCTAATCTAACATTACTGGTGGTGACCCTACTCTAACATTACTGGTGGTGACACTACTCTAACATTGCCGGTGGTGACCCTCCTCTAACATTACTGGTGGTGACCCTACTCTAACATTACTGGTGGTGACACTACTCTAACATTACCGGTGATGACCCTCCTCTAACATTACTGGTGGTGACACTACTCGAACATTACCGGTGGTGACACTACTCTAACATTACCGGTGGTGACACGAGTCTATCAGTATCGGTGGTGATCCTTCTCTAATATTACTGGTGGTGACACTACTCTAACATTACTGGTGGTGACCCTACTCTAACATTACCAGTGGTGACACTACTCTCACATTACTGGTGGTGACCCTACTCTAACATTACTGGTGGTGACACTAATCTAACATTACTGGTGGTGACCCTACTCTAACATTACTGGTGGTGACACTACTCTAACATTGCCGGTGGTGACCCTCCTCTAACATTACTGGTGGTGACCCTACTCTAACATTACTGGTGGTGACACTACTCGAACATTACCGGTGGTGACACTACTTTAACATTACTGGTGGTGACCCTACTCTAACATTACTGGTGGTGACCCTACTCTAACATTACTGGTGGTGACACTACTCTAACATTACTGGTGTTGACCCTAAGCTAACATTACTGGTGGTGACCCTACTCTAATATTACTGGTGGTGACACTACTCTAATATTACCGGTGGTGAAACAACTCTAACATGTTGGTGGAGACACGAATCTAAGATTACCGGTGGTGCCCCTAATCTGACATTACTGGTGTTGACACTACTCTAACATTGCCGGTGGTGACACTACTCTAACATTATCGCTGATGACACTACTGTAACATTACTGGTGGTAACCCTACTCTAACATTACTGGGGTTAAACATTACTCTAACATTACAGGTGGTGACCCTACTCTAACATTACTGGGGTTAAACATTACTCTAACATTACAGGTGGTGACACTACTCTAACATTACCGGCAGTGACACTACTCTAACATTACCGGTCATGACCCTACTCTAACATTACTGGTGCTGACCCTACTCTAACAATACTGGTGTTGACACTACTCTAACGTTCCCGGTGGTTACACAACTCTTACGATATAGGTTAAAAAAAAGGGATCAGATTCTACGAGACGAATTTAAGGAGCTAGGAGCTAAATTAAAAAGTAGGACCTCAAAAGTAGTAATCTCGGAATGACTACTAGAGCCACGTGCTAATCAGAGTAGGATTCGCAGGATAGCTCAGATGAATACGTGGCTTGAGCAGTGGTGCAGCAGGGAGGGATTCAAATTCCTGGGGCATTGGAACCGGTTCTGGGGGAGGTGGGACCAGTACAAACCAGACGGTCTGCACCTAGGCAGGACCGGAACCAATGACTTCGGGGAGTGTTTGCTATTGCTGTTGGGGAGGAGTTAAATTAATATGGCAGCGGGATGGGAACCAATGCAGGTAGACAGAAGCAAAAGACAGAAAGGAGATGAGGAAAAATGGAGGGCAGAGAAACCCAAGGCAAAAATCAAAAAGGGCCACTGTACAGCAAAATTCTAAAGGGTCAAAGTGTTATAAAATGGCAAGCATGAAAGCTTGGTGCCTCAATGCAAGGAGTATTCGGAACCCAGGAGAGGGCTCTGAGCTTGTTAGAGTGGGTGAGAGCTCAGATGATCAGGACCCCAAGAAAGAATTCAAAAGGCAGGAGGCAACAACGCAGAGTAGCACTGAGGTAAGTGTAAACCACAAGGTGATAGGAGGGGACACGATGTATGGATATAAAGGGGCTGCAGGAGGGGTCAAAACTAAAAATCATGGTTTGAAAACTAGCATTAAAACACTCCACATAAACGCACGCAGCATTCAAAATAAAGTAAATGAGTTGACGGCACGAATCATTACAAATGGGTATGATTTGGTGGCCATTACAGAAACCTGGTTGCAGGGTGGCCAAGACTGGGAATTAAACATACAGGGGTATCTGACGATTCAGAAAGATAGACAAGAAGGGAAAGGAGGTGGGGTAGCTCTGTTAATAAAGGATGATATCAGGGCAGTTGTGAGAGACGATATTGGCTCTAATGAACAAAATGTTGAATCACTGTGGGTGGAGATTAGAGATAGTAAGGGGAAAAAGACACTGGTGGGCATAGTTTATAGGCCCCCAAATAATAACTTCATGGTGGGGCGGACAATAATCAAGGGAATAATGGGAGGCATGTGAAAAAGGAATGTCAGTAAACATGGGGGCTTTTAACCTACATATCGATTGGTCAAATTAAATCGCACGGGGTAGCCTTGAGGAGGAATTCATAGAATGCATACGGGATTATTTCTTCGAATAGTATGTTACAGAACCTACAAGGGAGCAAGCTATCTTAGATCTGGTCCTGTGTAATGAGACAGGAATAATAAATGATCTCCAAGTAAAAGATCCTCCAGGAATGAGTGATCACAGTCTGGTTGAATTTGTAATAGAGATTGAGGGTGAGGAAGTAGTGTCTCAAATGAGCGTACTATGCTTAAACAAAGGGGACTACAGTGGGATGAGAGCAAAGTTGGCTCAAGTAGACTGGAAACACAGACCAAACAGTGGCACAATTGAGGAACAGTGGAGGACTTTTAAGGAGCTCTTTCATAGTGCTCAACAAAAATATATTCCAATGAAAAAGAAGGGCGGTAAGAGAAGGGATAACCAGCCATGGATAACCAAGGAAATAAAGGAGAGTATCAAATTAAAAACCAATGCGTATAAGGTGGCCAAGGTTAGTGGGAAACTAGCAGATTGGGAACATTTTAAACGACAGCAAACAATGACTAAGAAAGCAATAAAGAAAGGAAAGATAGATTACGAAAGTAAACTTGCGCAAAACATAAAAACAGATAGTAAAAGCTTTTACCGATAAATACAACGCAAAAGAGTGACTTAAGTAAATGTTGGTCCCTTCGAAGAGGAGAAGGGGGATTTAATAATGGGAAATGTGGAAATGGCTGAGACCTTAAACAATTATTTTGCTTCGGTCTTCACAGTGGAAGACACAAAAACCATGCCAAAAATTGCTGGTCATGGGAATGTGGGAAGGAAGGACCTTGAGACAATCACTATCACTAGCGAGGTAGTGCTGGACAGACTAATGGGACTCAAGGTAGACAAGTCCCCTGGTCCTGATGAAATGCATCCTAGAGTATTAAAAGAGATGGCGGAAGTTATAACAGATGAATTCATCATAATCTACCAAAATTCTCTGGACTCTGGGGAGGTACCATTGGATTGGAAAGCAGCTAATGTAACGCCTCTGTTTCAAAAACGAGGCAGACAAAAGGCAGGTAACTATAGGCCGGTTAGTTTAACATCTGTAGTGGGGAAAATGCTTGAAGCTATCATTCAGGAAGAAATAGCTGGACATCTAGATAGGAATAGTGCAATCCAGCAGACGCAACATAGATTCATGAAGGGGAAGTCATGTTTAACTAATTTATTGGAATTCTTTGAGGATATAACGAGCATGCTGGATAGAGGTGTACCGATGGATGTGGTGTATTTAGATTTCCAAAAGGCATTCGATAAGGTGGCACACAAAAGGTTACTGCAGAAGATAAAGGTACGCAGAGTCAGAGGAAATGTATTAGCATGGATAGAGAATTGGCGAGCTAACAGAAAGCAGAGAGTCGGGATAAATGGGTTCTTTTCGGGTTGGAAATCGGTGGTTAGTGGTGTGCCACAGGGATCGGTGCTGGGACCACAACTGTTTACAATATACATAGATGACCTGGAAGAGGGGACAGAGTGTAGTGTAACAAAATTTGCAGATGACACAAAGATGAGTGGGAAAGCGGGTTGTGTAGAGGACACAGAGAAGCTGCAAAGAGATTTAGATAGGTTAAGCGAATGGGCTAAGGTTTGGCAGATGGAATACAATGTCGGTAAATGTGAGGTCATCCACCTTGGAAAAAAAACAGTAAAAGGGAATATTATTTGAATGGGGAGAAATTACAACATGCTGCGGTGCAGAGGGACCTGGGGGTGCTTGTGTATGAAACTCTTTTTGGAGTTTATCTGCAAAACAAAACACATTAAACCGTGCCACCCGACCTGGGTGACACACCAGACATTTACAAGGCCCTTTTTTTCTTTTTTTTGGTTTTTTTTGGGGTTTTTTTTGGGGGGGGGTTTTGAATCCCAAAAAGTTAGTTTGCAGGTGCAGCAGGTAATCAGGAAGGTGAATGGAATGTTGGCCTTCATTGCGAGAGGGATGGAGTACAAAAGCAGGGAGATCCTGCTGCAACTGTATAGGATATTGGTGAGGCTGCACCTGGAGTACTGCGTGCAGTTTTGGTCACCATTCTTCAGGAAGGATATGTTAGCTTTGGAGGGGGTAGAGAGACGATTCACTAGGCTAATTCCAGAGATGAGGGGTTTAACATGATGATAGATTGAGTAGACTGGGCCTTTACTCGTTGGAGTTCAGAAGGATGAGGGGTGATCTTATAGAAACATTTAAAATAATGAAAGGGATAGACAAGATAGAGGCAGAGAGGTTGTTTCCACTGGTCGGGGAGACTAGAACTAGGGGGCACAGCCTCAAAATACGGGGGAACCAATTTAAAACCGAGTTGAGAAGGAATTTCTTCTGCCAGAGGGTTGTGAATCTGTGGAATTCTCTGCCCAAGGAAACAGCTGAGGCTAGCTCATTGAATGTATTGAAATCACAGATAGATAGATTTTTAACCAATAAGGGAATTAAGGGTTATGGGGAGCGGGCGGGTAAGTGGAGCTGAGTCCATGGCCAGATCAGCCATGATCTTGCTGAATGGCGGAGCAGGCTCGAGGTGCGAGATGGCCTACTCCTGTTCCTAATTCTTATGTTCTTATGTTCTTATGTTCTTATTTTCTTATCTTCTTATATTCTATTCTTATGTAACAATCGTGTTGTGACAAATCTTTAAGATACATTCATGAGATCAATCTGAAAGTCCCATGTTTCATGGAGTTGCCTGAAAGTGGGAATTGAGACTTTTAATTACAAAGCATCACCTGAATAGGGACTTGAGCCCTAGCCCCTCAGAATAAAAGTCTGATGCTCAACCGACTGAGCTATCCAGGCTCTTGAGGAAAAGGAGACAGCGCCCTTCACTTGCTGACATTGCACATTACATCGTTCTCCTTCTGTACTGATCCCGTCTGAACAGCACATATCTCTCACACACCCGCACTTCACAAATACCCCCTGGTTACACGCCCTCCGGCCACTGGAAACAGTTTCTCTTTATTTACTCTAGCGCAGCCTTCGGCCGCCTGAGAAGAAGAGTGTTTGAAGACATTGCCCTCCAATCTACCACCAAGCTCATGGTCTACAGGGCTGTAGTAATACTGCCCTCCGATATGGCTCAGAGACATGCACCATGTTCAGAAGACACCTCATGTCGCTGGAAAAATAACACCAGTGATGCCTCCGCAAGATCCTACAAATCCCCTGGGAGGACAGACGCACCAACATCAGTGTCATCATCCAGGCCAACATCCGCAGCATTGAAGTTTTGACCACATTTGATCAGCTCCGCTGGGCAGGCCAGGCTCGAGACTCCCAAAACAAGCGCTCTACTCGGAACTCCTTCATGGCAAACGAGCCAAAGGTGAGCAGAGGAAACATTACAAGGACACCCACAAAGCCACCCTGATAAAGTGCAACATCCCCACCGACACCTGGGAGTCCCTGGCCAAAAACCACCCTAAGTGGAGGAAGTGCATCCGGGAGGGCACTGAGCACCTCGAGTCTCATAGCCGAGTGCATGTAAAAAGCAAGCGCAGAAAGCGGAAAGAATGTGTGGCAAACCAGTCCCACACTCCCTTACCCTCACCGACTGTCTGTCCCACCTGTGACAGTAACCGTGGCACTCGTATTGGACTGTTCAGCCACCTAAATACTCATTCTAAGAGTGGAAGCAAGTCTTCCTCGATTCCGAGGGACTGCCTATGATGACTATCACAACCATTTATAATTTTGAACAACTCTATCAAATCTCCTCCCAACCTTCTCAGCACTAAGAAGAACAACCCCAGCTTCATTTAATCATAGATTACATCGGATTACATCGGATTACACAGGATATACAGCACAGAAACCGGCAATTCAGCCAAACTAGTCCATGCCACCAGTTATGCATCACTCGAGTCTCCTCCCGTCTTTCCACATCTCAAAATATCTATGCCTGCACTCCAGTGCAGTGCTGAGGGAGTGCTACACTGTCCGAGATGCCATCTTTGAGACGTTCAACCGAGGCCCCGTCTGCTCTCTCAAATGAACGTAAAAGATCCCATGGCAATACTTCGACGAAGAGAAGAAGGCCAATATTTATCTCTCAATCAACATAACAAAAACAGATTATCTGGTCATTGCTGTGTGTCGGAGCTTGCTTTGTGCAAATTGGCTGCCGTGTTTCCCACATTACAACAGTGACTACAGTCCTGTTACTTCATTGGCTTTAAAGCGCTTGAGACACCCAGTGGTCATGAAAAATGCGATATATATCCAAGCCTTTCTCTTCTTTCTTTAAATGTAGGAGGTATTATTAAGATGTTTGCTGATGATACACAAATTGGCCGTGTTTTATACAGTTCAAGCATAACCTCACTGCTCTTGTATTCTATTTCTCAGCTAATAAAGGAAAGCATTCTGTTTACATTCTTAACCACCTTATCCACCTGTCCTGCTACCTTCAGGGATCTGTGGACATGCACTCCAAAGTCCCTCTGTTCACTCATGGAGCATCAGGGTTTATTATGAGGTTCCAAGTCCCTGTGTGACTGCTCCTTTTCTCAATGAAGACAACATCCAATTTACACTTGAAAGCAGTGACATTGGAAAATACCCTCTATTTAAAAGAAAAATTGGGCTGTGCCAAATCTTTAAGATACATGAATGATATCAGCGTGAAAGGCTCATCTTTAGTGGGGTTGTCTGAAAGAGAGAAGTGAGAACATTGATTTAAAAGCATCACCCGAATTGGGACTTCAACCCTAGACCCTCAGATTACCGACTGAGCTATCCAGGCTCCTGGATAAAGGTGACACAGCGACCTTCTCTTGCTGATATTGCACATTACATCATTCACATCTTTCCACACTGATCCGATTTATCTCAGCCAGCCACACTTCACAAATACCCTCTGGTTACCAACCCTCCTGCCCTCCCACTGGAGACGATTTCTCTTTATTTACTCTATCAAAACCATTCATAATTATCAACACCCCTATCAGATCTCCTCTGAACCTTCTCAGCAGTCAGGAGAACAATCCCAACTTCATGTAATCATAGATTACATAGAATTACATAGGATATATGGCACAGAACAGGCCATTCGGCCTAACACGTCCACATCGGCATTTATACTGCACTCGAGCCTCCTCCCATCTTTCCTCATCTAAAAAACTGCACTGTCTTTCGGATGAGACGTTAAACCAAGGCCCCATCTGCTCTCTTGAATGGACGTAAAAGATCCCAAGGCACTGTTTCGAAGAAGAGCAGGGAAGATATCCCTGGTGTCTTGGCCAATATTTATCGCTGTATCCAGGTAACAAAAGATACGGATTACCTGCCCATTAACACATTGCTGTTCGTGGGAGCTTACTTGTACACTAATTTTGCTGCCGTGTTTCCCACATTACAACAGTGACTACACTCCAAGTACATCATTAGCTGTAAAGCGCTTTGAGACGTCTGCAGGTCATGAACGGCACTATATAAGACTTCCTTTTCTTTAAATGTAGGTGGTATAATTAAGAAGTTTGCAGATGATACAAAAATTGGCCGTGTGGTTGAGTCATAGAGTCATAGAAAAATTACAACACAGAAGGAGGCCATTTAGCCCAGCGTGTCCGCGCAGGTCAAAAAAATATCTACCCAGCCTAATCCCACCTTCCAGAACTAGGTCCGTAGTCCTGTAGCTTACGGCTCTTTTAGTGCACATCCAAGTACTTTTTAAATGCGGTGATGGTTTCTGCCTCTAGCACCCTTTCAGGCAGTGAGTTCACGGCCTTCATCACCCTCTGGGTGAAAAATGTTTCCTCATCTCCCCTCTAAACCTTTTTCCAATTACTTTAAATCTATGTCCCCGGGTTATTGACCCCTCTGCTAAGGGAAATAAGTCCTTCCTATCCAATCTATCCAGGCCCCTCCTAATTTTTTCGAATTGAATTCGGTGTCCCCTCAGCCTCCTCTGTTTCAAAGAAAACAACCAGAGCCTATCTAATCTTTCCTCATGAATAAAATTCTCCAGACCGGGCAACATCCTCATCAATCACCTCTGTATTGTCTCTCGTGTAATCACATCTTTCCTGAAATATGGTGACCAGGTCTGCATGCAGCACTCTAGCTGTGGCTTCCCTGCTATTATATTCTCTGCCTCGGCTAAAAAAGGCAAGTATTCCGTATGTCATCTCAACCACCTTATTTATCTGCCCTGCTAACTTCAGGGATCTGTGGACCTGCACTCCAAGGTCCCTTTGTTCCTCTACACTTCTCAGTGTCCTACCATTTAATGTGTATTTCCTTGCTTTGTTAGCCCTCCCCAAATGCATTACCTCACATATTTACGGATTGTACAGTTTGCAGAATGGCATTTCTTGCCCAGTTTTTGAAGTTCAACATATTAATTTATTTAATGGGCTTCAGACTGAACTTTCTGAAGCTGCTAAATGGTAAAGGAAAGGGTGTACAGTTTAGCAGAATAAAACATTGTTGTTAATATCTTTCATGATGGCTTTAATATCTTTAGCTAAAAACTATGAAGGAATGACTGCATGGTCCAAACGAATGAATACCAGGTTGTAAACCTGTGCAATGTTGAATACATCCACGAATGGAGCATCAGGATTTATTATGAGGGTCTCGGTTCCAAGTCCCAGTGCGACTGTTGCTTTTCTCAATGAAGACAACATACAATTTACACTTGAAAACGGTGACATTAGAAAATACCCTGCCAACAGAATCAGCTTCTTTGAAAAATGTTAAATATATCAAGAAAATGTTTGAAAATGTATTATATTTCAAAATCAACTGTTGTGGCAAACATTCAGCACAGATTAATAAGTTTTATTGAGGCACCAAAACTGATAATCTCGAAATATTCGTGTATCAGGAGCTGCATGAAGGATAGGATTAGTCATATCGAAAATACCACTCAATGTACCATAAAGCTCCGCCATTGGAAAATAACCTCCATGTGAAAGAAAAATCGGGATATGGCAAATCTTTGAGCTCAGTGTGAAAGGCTTGTCTTTTGTGGGGTTGCCTGAAAGGGAGAATTTTTAAAAGCAGTAGCTAAATAAAGATTTGTACCCAGGATCCTCAAATTAAAATCTGATGCTCTATCCACTGAGCTATCTAGTCTCACAGGTGAGATGCACACAGCGACCTTCACTGGCTGACAGTGAACAGAACAACATAAGAACATAAGAAATAGGAGCAGGAGTAGGCTAAACGCCAATCGAGCCTGCACCGCCATTTAAGATGATCATGGCTGATCCGATCATGGTCTCAGGTCCACTTCCCTATCCGCTTTCCATAACCCCTTGTTCCCTTATCGGTTAAGAAACTGTCTATCGCTGTCTTAATTTATTCAATGTCCCGGCTTCCACAGCTCTCTGAGGCTGTGAATTCCACAGTTTTACAAGCCTCTGAGAGAAGAAATTCCTCCTCATCTCAGTTTTAAATGGGCGGCCCCTTATTCTAAGATCATGCCCCCTAGTTCTAGTCTCCCCCATCAGTGGAAATACCCTCTCTGCATCCACCTTGTCGAGCCCCCTCATAATATTATACATTTCGATAAGATCACCTTTCATTCTTCTGAATTCCAATGAGTAGAGGCCCAACCTACTCAATCTTTCCTCATAAGTCAACCCCCTCATCTCTGGAATCAACCTAGTGAACCTTCTCTGAACTGCCTCCAACGCAAGTATAACCTTTCGTAAATATGGAAACCAAAACTGCACGCAGTATTCCAGGTGTGGCCTCACCAATACCTTATATAGCTGTAGCAAGACTTCCCTGCTTTTATACTCCATCCCCTTTGCAATAAAGGCCAAGATTCCATTGGCCTTCCTGATCACTTGCTGTACCTGCATACTAACGTTTTGTGTTTCATGCACAAGTACCCCCAGGTCCCACTGTACTGCAGCACTTCGCAATTTTCCTCCTTTTAAATAATAACTTGCTCTTTGATTTTTTTTCTGCCAAAGTGCATGACCTCACACTTTCCAACATTATACTCCATCTGCCAAATTTTTGCCCATTCACTTAGCCTGTCAATGTCCTTTTGCAGATTTTTAATGTCCTCCTCACGCATTGCTTTTCTTTCCATCTTTGTATCGTCAGCAAACTTGGCTACGTTACACTCGGTTCTTTCTTCCAAGTTGTTAATATAGATTGTAAATAGTTGGAGGCCCAGCACTAATCCCTGCGGCTCCCCACTGGTTTCTGATTGCCAACCAGAGAATGAATCATTTATCCTGACACTCTGTTTTCTGTTAGTTAGCCAATCCTCTATCCATGCTAATATATTACCCCCAACCCCCTGAACTTTTATCTTATGCCTTTTATGTGGCACCTTGTCAAATGCCTTCTGGAAATCCAAATACACCACATCCACTGGTTCCCCTTTATCCACCCTGTTCATTACATCCTCAAAGAATTCCAGCAAATTTGTCAAACATGACTTCCCCTTCATAAATCCATGCTGACTCGGCCTGACTGAATTATGCTTTTCAAATGTCCTGCTACTGTTTCTTTAATAATGGACTCCAACATTTTCCCAACCACAGATGTCAGGCTAACTGGTCTATAGATTCCTGCTTTTTGTCTCCTCCTTTTTTACATCGTTCACACCCTTCTCCACTGATCCCATCTGAACAGCACATTCCCCTCACACACACACAACACCCACACTTCAAGAATACCCTGATTATTGACCATCCTGCCACTGAAAACATTTTTAACCAATAAGGGAATTAAGGGTTACGGGGAGCGGGCGGGTAAGTGGAGCTGAGTCCAAGGCCAGATCAGCCATGATCTTGTTGAGTGGCGGAGCAGGCTTGAGGGGCTAGATGGCCTACTCCTGTTCCTAATTCTTATGTTCTTATGTTCTTATGTAACAGGTTCTCTTTATTTACTCTCTCAAAACCATTCATAATTTTCAACACCTCCATCAAATCTCCTCTCAACCTTGTCAGCACTAAGGAGAACAACCCCAGCTGCATGCAATCATAGATTACACAGGATTGCATTGGACATACGGCACAGAAACAGGCCATTCGGCCCGAACAGTCGATGACAGTGCTATCGATCCACTCGAACCTCATCCCGTCTTTCCTCACCTAATTGTAGGGGGTATGATTGAGAAGTTTGCAGATGATTTTAAAACTTGGCCGTGTGGTTGATAATGAATAAGAAAGGTGTAGATTGCAGGAAGATATCAATCAACTGTTCAAGTGAACAGAACAGTGGCAAATGAAATTCAATCCGGAGAAGTGTGAAGTAATGAGTTTGGGGAGGGCGAAACAAGGCAAGGGAATACACATTAAATGGTAGGACACTGAGAAGTGTAGAGGAACAAAGGGACCTTGGAGTGCATGCCCACAGATCCCTGAAGGTAGCAGGGCACGTAGATAAGGTGGTTAAGTAGGCATTCTGAATGCTTGCCTTTATTAGCCAAGACATAGAGTACAAGAGCAGGGAGGTTATCCTTCAACTGTATAAAGCACTGGTTAGGTCAAACCTAGAGTACTGCAGAGACACGGACTATGTATAGCAGGCACCTCAAAGCACTGCAGAAGTACCACCAATGATGCCTCCATAAGATCCTGCAAATCCATTGGCAGGACAGACGCACCAACGTCAGTGTTGTCGCTCAGGCCAACATCCCCTACATCGAAGCACTGACCACACTCGATTAGCTCTGATGGACGGGCCACATCGTCTGATATTAGGCCCCAAAACAAGCTCCAACACGGCAAGCGAGCCCCAGGTGGGCAGAGGAAACGCTTCAAGGACACCCTCACAGTCTCCTTGAAAAAGTGCAACATCCCCACCGACACCTGGAAATCCCTGGCCCAAGACCGATCAAAGTGGAGGAGCAGCATCCGGGAATGCACCGAACACCTCGAGTCACATCGCCGGGAGAACGCTGAAGCCAAGCGCAAACAGCGGAAGGAGCACCCGACAACCCCAGCACCCCACCCACCCGTCACTCCAACCACCCATCTGACCGACCTGTGACAGAGACAATGGGCCAGACTTTTGGCTTCATTATCGGCGATTGTCTCGGCGGTACAGCTGGTTTTTCACCCGATGAGAGTTTCCAGCTAAGTTTTTGAACCTTATCGCCCACATCTAAAGTCGCCCGGCGGGAACAGACCGCCCACGTGCAACACCGCGAACAACCACCAGGGCGCAAGTTTGGGCTCAACCGTCGATGTCCAGATCGCCAAGAGATCCGCCCTGTTTAAAAGCTGCTTTTACAGAGCGGCAAGGAGGGGACCCTGTTAAGAAAGGTAAGTTAAAGGTTATTTAATTTTTTTTTTAATTTTAGGACGGCGATTAGGGTTATAACTGTCTTGGGAATGCTTTGTATATATTTTTTTTACTGATAATTTTTTCTTTAATTTTCGCCCCTCCGTAGGCCCAACTGCATCCTTGGCCTAAAATGTTCTGCTTACCGTCCATTCCGGTAGCGATCGCCCATTTGGCTAACTTTGCACTTACCCGCCGAGAAAACTGCCGAGAATGAGTGTGCAGCACCCATTTTTTCACCGGGCGGTCAGTTCTACTTACCTTTACCCTCAAAATGGAAATTCTCACTGGCTTTTTTCGCAGAGCGTTAGCGATCCTTTTCAGCGGGCAATCGGGCGTTCGGGGCCTTTATGGACAGTCTGGCCCTATAGGTCCTGCATTGGACTCTTCAGTCACCTGAGAACTCATGTTAGTGTGGAAACAAGTCATCCTCGACTCCGAGGGACTGGCTAAAAAGAAGATGAGAATTGCATGTAGTTCTGGTCACCATATTACAGGAAAGATGTAGTTACACTCGAGAGGGTACGCAGGAAATTTATGAGGATGTTCATGGAATGATAAATGCTGCAAGGCGATTTAAATAAGTTCAGTGAGTGGGCAAACACATGGCAGATGTAGTGGAGGTCGACACTACACACTCTAACTGACTGTAGACACACATGCTCTACACCATAGACTACAGTGTTGTTACTGCCCAGCGTTTAACCAGCCGAAGGGACTCCGGGGCTGGCGATTAACCAGCCGAAGGGACTCCGGAGCTGGCGATTAACCAGCCGAAGGGACTCCGGGGCTGGCGATTAACCAGCCGAAGGGACTCCGGGGCCGGCCCAGGACAACTACTGCTGAACACAGGCGCCGAGCCCCCGGCGGCATCCAGGCCTCTCCCCGGTGGTGTCCGGGCATTCGGGCTGCCTTCGGGGACGACTGGACCTCTACTTCCCCGCGGTGCTCCGGGTGTGGCCTGGCCAGGGCTTTGTGCAGCTGCAGAGGGCTGGCAGCGCCCATGGAGCAGTGCCAAGCAAGTAACCTACGACTGACTTACACTTTAAACTTTTAATCAACTTTTAATCAACTTTTAAACTTTTAATCAACTTGAGAAACATTTTAAACAATTTGGGAAAGCTTTTAAACGTTTAAACAAACTGGAGAAATGTTTTTTTAAAACCTCCAGAGTAACTCTCAAATAACTTTGGGAAACTTTTTTTAAAAACTTTGGAAGAAACTTTTAAAACATCCCGCAGAACTCCAGTGGACAACTGACCTTCCTAATGCCTGCCCCCAACCAAGCCTCAGGCCACCGACCATCAAGGGCGCTACTCGGCGCCAAGCTTGTGGCCAACATCTCGCCGAAGGCAATACAGCAGTGCCCGGTCTCCAGTCATCTTGGACCCCCTTGCCACTGGACCAAGACCTTGCTCAACTAAGCCCGTGTGGTTGCTGGTGTGAAGTGGCCACCCCACGTTAAAAGAACTCAAGCGCAGGCATCTTCCACTTCGATAACATGAAGTTTTGGACCTGGAACGTCAGGACCCTCATGGACACCTCCAACAGCGACAGGCCGGAACGCCGCACCGCCATAGTTGCCCGGAAACTTAGACGTTTTGACATCGACATGGTTGCCCTAAGCAAGACCAGGTGGGCAGGGGAAGGCCAGCTCAAGGAACAAGGTGGTGGTTACATCTTTGCCTGGAAAGGAAAACCAGAGGAAGAACGCCGCCTTCACGGAGTCGGCTTCACCATCACAAATGAGCTGGTCGACCACCTCAAAGACTCCCCCTGCGGGGTTAATGAACGCCACATAACTCTTCGACTCAACCTATCCCGGAACCAATGCACCACAGTCATCAGTGCGTACGCCCAACACTCGATGCAATGGATGAGACCAAAGAGGGTTTTCACACAAACCTCGAAACGTCCCTGTCCCGTGTCCCCGCGGGTGACAAACTGATCCTCCTAGGTGACTTCAACGCTAGGGTCGGCAAGGATACAGACCTCTGGGGAGGCGTGATTTGCAGAGAGTGGGTAGTGAAAGCCAACTCCAGTGATACCCTACTCCTGACAAAATGTCTAGAACATGAACTTGTCATCACCAACACCTTGTTCAGGCAGAGGGACAAATACAAGGCATCGTGGCAACACACTCGCTCCGAACACTGGCACCTGCTCGACTATATCATCGTCCGAGCCAGGGATGGCAAGGATGTGCGCATCACCCACGCTATTACAGGAGCTGATGACTGCTGGACGGATCACCACCTAATCCGATCCATCATCGACATTAACATAACCCCAAAACGGAAGGGACAGCAGAAGCAGTGCCGGAAAAAAGTAAATGCCGGGGCACTTAAAGACCCAGCTAGAGAGCCCATTACAGTCAGTGCCTCACAGCTAACCTGGCGTGCCTTGATGACCCTGAGATGCTGAAAGCCCACAGCACTTGGTCTGCCCTCCAGGCCTCTATAACCAGTGCCTGTGAAGAGACACTTGGTCACTCAATCAGAAAACACCAGGACTGGTTTGATGAGAATGATCAGGAGATCCAAGAACTAATAGATAGCAAACACAAAGAATTTCTGAGCCTCAAGCAACAACCCAACTCGGGAGCAGCAAAGCAACATTACAGGCAGCTCAAGGCTGAGGTCTAACAAAAAACCCGGGACCTAAAGAACAGGTGGTGGATGGAGAAAGCGCAGGAGATACAACAACTGGCCGACAGCCACAATATGCGAGGATTATTATTCGCAGTCAAGGCCACCTACCGTCCAAAGTGTATTCGTGTGAGGGGCTGTATTCGTTTGAGGAAGTCTATTAGCTTGAGGTGCTCAAAACTTTTCAGATACTGTATTCATTTGAGGTGTGTTAGTTTGATGAACTGTATTTGTTTGAGGATCCATGGAAACAAATTCCACAATGTAATTGGTAACTCAATGGACAGAGATGAGCAGGGCTGCCCCATCTCAGAGTGTAGCAGAGCAGTCCTGAGAGGGCATTCTATCATTTGGTATTTCATTACTAAATGGAGAGAGCAGCTTGAAGGATTTTACCGAAAAAATATGTGAACAGGAGATGGTGTTTGAAGGAACTCCACCGTTGCTGTAGAATACAGCTTCAAACTTTCCTGAGTTAATTAATGCCATTGGAATTGTCCAGTTTTTGGTGTTTTACAATTCAATCTCAGCGGCAACTATGACCCATCATAACAGGGACATACCTTGGCTGACGTAACCTGTTTGTGCAAATTTTAAAATAAAACTATTTTGAACGATGTTGCAACCTCACTATCCCCGTGGTCATCCTGCAAGGTATAAATTAAAGGCCCTGGGAATGTATCGCCTCAGATTTTCATTCAGGGAGATTGCCTACAGCACGAAGTGGCAGACCGCTTCACACAGAAAATGGATCAAATATTTTACAATGTAAGAAAAATTTACCATGTGATCCTTGCTGACATTGGCGTTCCTGGTAAGTGATTTTTTGCCATTGAAGTTGTGTAAATGTGTGTGTGCGCTGGTCTCCGATTTTACTCTGTGACCGATCTGCTGACTGCTGTTATACAGACATCCTATCAGTGGGGTCATTCAAATTTCCAGAATTCCCACTGCCGTTTTATTCAATTGCCTCAATTGAAAATGAACCTCTGTTTGTAACTCATAAGCTCGCTGAGTTATCAAGTTGTTGCATTTAGTGGAACATCGTTGAATCAAACCTCAGTGCTGGTATTTCTCTGATAGAATGCAATAGCGGGAGAGTACTGAGTGTGGGTCACTAACTGGTGTGGAACACCGTACTCCAGTGATCATGTATTACCAGGAGTATGTGTCACTGTAGGATATACTGAGTGTGGGTCACTAACCGGGGTGGAACAAGTGGTTCTATTTTGAAATAATAGTTTGATGTGACTGATCTCTCCACTCCATAGAACTTGTTTTACGGATGTTCTTATGTTCTTACATAATCGATGGCTACGGGGAATATTTTTACTGTTGGTATAAGGTGTTTAGTAAAGCAAGTATCAAGTGAAATGCATTGATGGAGCTCTGTTTCATATTGAGCTGCACCATCAGAAATATGTTAACTATTTACTGACATGTAAAGAGCAGGACAGCACAGTTACAGTATTGCATAGAAACATAGAAACATAGAAAATAGGTGCATGAGTAGGCCATTTGGCCTTCGACACTGCACCACCATTCAATATGATCATGGCTGATCATTCACCTCACTACCCCATTCCTGCTTTCTCTCCATACCCCTTGATCCCTTTCGCCGTAAGGGCCATATCTAACTCCATTTTGAATATACCTAATGCACTAGACTCAACAACTCTCTGCGGTAGAGAATTGCACAGGTTCACAATTCTCTGAGTGAAGAAGTTTCTCATCATCTCGGTCCTAAATGGCTTACCCCTTATCCTTAGACTGTGGTCCCTGGTTCTGGACTTCCCCAAAACCTGGAACATTCTTCCTGCATCCAACCTGTCTAATCCCGTCAGAATTTGATATGTTTATATGAGATCCCCTCTCATTCTTCTAAATTCCAGTGAATATAAGCCTAGTCGATCCAGTCTTTCTTCATATGTAGTCCTGCCATCCCGGGAATCAGTCTAGTGAACCTTCGCTGCACTCCCTCAATAGCAAGAATGTCCTTCCTCAGATTAGGAGACCAAAACTGTACACAATATTCAAGGTGTGGCCTCACCAAGGCCCCGTACAACTGCAGTAAGACCTCCCTACTCCTATACTCAATTCCTCTCGCTATGAAAGACAACATGCCATTTGCCTTCTTCACCGCCTGCTGTACCTGCATGCCAATTTTCAATGACTGATGTACCATGACACCCAGGTCTCGTTGCTCTTTTCCTAATCTGTCACCATTCAGATAATATTCTGCCTTTCTGCTTTTGCCACCAAAGTGGATAACCTCATATTTATCTACGTTATACTGCATTTGCCATGAATTTGCCCACTCACCTAAACTGTCCAAGTCACCCTGCAGCCTCTGAACATCCTCCTCACAGCTCACACAGCTTAGTGTCATCTGCAAACTTGGAGATATTACATTCAATTCCTTCGTTTAAATCATTAATGTATATTGTATTTAGCTGGGGTCCCAGCACTGAACCTTGCGATACCCCACTAGTCACTGCCTGCCATTCTGAAAAGGACCCGTTAATTCCTACTCCTTCCAGACTGTTTACAACCTTGGTTTCTGTTAGATCTCTTAATGTTTCCTTCTAAAATTTGTTGATGTGTTTCGTCACATGCCCGGACTAGTAGCTTCCACACAAATTTACACCAACCCGCGTTCCATCGTGGCCACAATGGAAGTCTGGTTTTAGTAGGTTAGTTAACCTTATTCCAATTTAATCCAAATCAATATCTTAGTTCAACCAGTAAACAACCTTTCCTTAAGCATAACATACCCCTGTGCCACGTACAGACGGTCTGCTGGGACCTGCAAGGTGTCTCACCTGTGGGACAGCAGCTACAGCCGCCTGGTTGCAACAACATTTAATCAACATAAACAAACAATATAAAAGTAAAACAATTACAACAAATAGCCATTCAGTGGCTCCACGCCACAAAGTGAATGATGGGGGTTGCTTAAGTTTTTCTACCTCCTTTTGGATATAAGTGGGTAATTTCTTCGGAGCTATCTGGGATATATGTGCAACACTCAGTTCCGAGTAGGGCGCAAGTACCTCCCTTTTCAGCCAGGATGTAATCAAGGGCCAGTCTATTCTGCAGGGCTATTGTGCGGATTGCTACCATTTCTGCATTGATTTTAACTAGGGCCGCTGAGGTATCATTGGCTACTCGTTCCACAACGGATGCCATGTTAATGGATTCCCTTGCCAGTTTGGCGGTCCCATACCCAGGGATCAGAATGGCAAAGAACCTCTCTGTTTCTGTGATAACTCTCTTAGGACGGTGTAAATGTTCCGACAGTGACTTTAAATGATACATATAAGGCACAATGTAGGCTAAATAGCAGGATCCAGTCCAATTCTGGGGCAGCCAAGGGTAGGCCTTGTGGCCACACACCAAATGGGTGCTATTATATGCAATGAAGGTCAGCTGTTTCTTTGTCAGCAACACTCCGGGCCCTGTCCAGGCTTTTCCATCTGTTTTATTCAGAATCCCCGTTACGTTATAAATTCCCACATCGGCCCAGTTTGGATGGTTCCGTGGCTTGATTATATTATAATTCCGGGAGCAGTTACTATACCCCATATTTTGGTCTCCTTTGATGTTTCTAATCAGACAGACCGATTCCCCCGGTCTTCCTATTCCCGTTGTATTAGTGATAACAAAAAATGGGGGCCGTTTGGAATTATTGTAGCACGGTTGGTATCCCCCTTCAAAGGTAGTCAGATTGTAACCTGCTGACTTCCATTTACGTGCCCAGTTTTCCGTATCCTGAAACGCATTGCCTGTTTTATTATCCACTCAGCCATTTCCGAGATATTCAAGGGAACTGGCCTCAAGGGAATCCCTTTGAGTGAATAGGAATATGTGTACACATCCAACAACTAGAAATGTTACCTTGTTTGGCATAAATGTATGACATATATAAAAAGGTATTTATATGTAATTCCCTTGCTACCCTACTATTTCCCTTTGGTGCAGAAGGTCGGCTAGTAAGAAGTAGGCCTATGCCTAGAATACCTACAATCAATAATACAGTAAATTTATACATTTTCGCAAAAAGTAATTCTCCTTATTAGATTTCAGCTTCAGTTATGGGTGCTCGTTTAACGTGTGAAACGTGGATCCAGGCTTTCTTTCCTTGGACTTTAACAGCTGCCTGGGTGGTCAATAACACTTGATAAGGTCCCTCTCACTTGGCACCCATAGGTTCTTTATGCAACTTTTTCACATACACCCAGACTCCCGGGATGATGTCGTGTCCTCTTCAGGTGGATTACCCCAAGCTGCCAATACCTGTCGGGAAACAGAACTAATAGCATTGGTTAAGTTCTGACAGTATGATAACAAAGTGTCACTCATTAAGTGAACATCAGCTTTCCGTAAATCGATAGTTCCTGGCAGCGACATGGGTCTTCCTGTTATAATTTCAAATGGGCTTAGACCTGTAGTTCTGTTCGGGGTTGCGCTAATGCTACATAGCACTATTGGTAGTGCCTGGGGCCATGGTGTTCCTTCTTGGTGATATTTGGCAAGCTGTTGTTTCAGAGTTCGATTCATTCATTCTACTTGGCCTGATGATTGTGGATGATAAGGACAGTGTAAATCCCACGTAATGTTCAGTAACCTACAGACTTCTTGGCATACAGCACCTGTGAAGTGTGTTCCCTGATCTGAGTCAATGCTACTCGGGACTCCCCATCGGGGAATGTAATCCTTACACAAGACCTTTGCAGTGTGATTGGCTGTGGCTCTTTTAGTTGGGATAGCTTCTACCCATCTGGAGAATCTGTCGACCATGACAAGAATGTTAGTGCATCCTTGGCATGAAGGAAGAGATATATAATCAACCTGCAGATGCTGGAATGGTCCGACAGGGGCAGGGGGCCTCAGTTGGGGCATTACCGTGATGGGTCCAGAATTATTTTTCTGACAGACCACACAGCGGTCTGTTACCAGCTGGGCATGTTTTTTAAATCCCCGACCCCACCTGCTTTTCTGGAACCATGCCGTCATCTGTTGTGAGGCCAAGTGTCCCCACGAGTGGATCTGTTGGGCTAAAAAAGGCATAAGCGCTTGTGGCGCGACTGGCTTGTCGGTAACTCTTTGTCTCCAGACACCATCTTCGCATAGCTTAATTCCTGCCTCAATCCATGTCCATTTTTCCTCTTGGGAGCACTCGCCTTGCATTGTTTGAAGGTCTCGTGTCAGAGTCCTGAGTGCTTTCAATCTGCACATCTGTGTTGGTTCTTCTGGAGGAACGCCCTGTGAGGCGGCATCTTTAGCTGCCTGGTCGGCTAGGGCATTTCCCTGTGCTTCTGTGGTATTTTCCTTGGTATGGGCCTTACACTTCAGGATGGACACTTCCTGAGGTAATTGTATGGCCTCCAGTAAGTCTCGGACTTCTTTTCCATTTCAGATAGGTGTACCAGCAGCAGTGAGGAATCCTCTTTTTCGCCATAACATACCAAAGTCGTGAGCGACTCCAAAAGCATAACGCGAATCTGTGTAGACATTAGCTGTCTGTCCTTCTGCTATTCGACATGCTTCTGACAGGGCCCGTAACTTGGTCTGTTGTGCTGACGTTCCTGAGGGTAAACATCCTTTTTCCACTACCTCATATAAGGTTGTAACTGCCCATCCTGCTTTTCTGGTACCATTGTCAACAAAGGAGGAACCATCTGTAAACAGGATGAGGTCTGGGTTGTGCAGAGGCTCCTCTGCTGCTCAGGCTGCTTCTTCTGTTTCTTTTAAAATCTCCACGCAGTCATGCTCTTCACATTCTCCCCCCTCTTGCTCCTCGATTCTGACATCGGGCGCATAGTTGCAGGATTAACCGGGCTGGCCCGGACAATATGGAGATTAGGAGCTTCCAAAACTGCTGTCCAGCGGGTCCATCTTGCTGCTGTCACCTGAGACATTTTATTCATAGACAGCAAAGCGTGTACGGTGTGGGGACACTTGACAATCAGCTTTTGGTTGAGGACTAGACCCGCAATGGTCATTACCGCTCGACATGTAGCTTCCATAGCCCTTAGGCAACTTCCCCATCCGAGGGCTACCGCATCCAGTTTTGCCGAATAATAGCCAATATGTCTTTGCCGATCCCCATGTTCTTGTGTCAGTATAGCTGTCATATATCCTTCTTTCTCATGAACAAACAGGGTAAATGGCTTACCACTGTCGGGGATTCCCAGAGCCAGTGCCGAACACAAAGCCTTTTTCAAACTCAGGAAGGCCTCTTGCTGTTCCTTAGTGAGGGTGATGGCTTCTTTAGAGGCACGTTTCCCCTTTAAAATATCATTCAATGACTGAGCAAGCTGTGTGAAGGAGTCAATCTAATTTCTGTTAAAGTTACACAATCCCAAAAAAGACCTTAGTTCCTGAATAGTGGTGGGTTTTTTCGCAGCCCGAATGGCTGCAGTTCTATCCTGGGTAAGTTCTCTCTTTCCTTGTGAAATCTTTTGTCCCAGGTATACAACCTCTTCTTGGGATATTTGTGCTTTGCCGATCGATGCTGGCTTTATGTCCTTTCAGCCGAAGGTGATCCAGCAAAGCTCGTAAATCTTGTTCATGCTGTTCTTCCGTGTTTGAAGCTAGCAGGATATCGTCGACATATTGGATGACTGTGGATGACAGGGGAGGTAATTCTCGCAAATGGCTTTGTAAAGCCATGTGGAATACCGTAGGGCTGTTGTGGAAACCCTGCGGTAACCGGGTCCAAGTATACTGTTGTCCTTGGACAGTGAAAGCAAACCACTGTCGAACCTCCGGTGCCAGAGGCACCGACCAAAATCCGTTGGCCATATCTATAACCGAGAAATATTTATGTTCCGATTTGAGGGCATTAAAAATGGTGGAAGGATCTGCGACCAAAGGAGCTTTTTGATCAATACACTGGTTAGCTTTCCTATAATCGACAGTCAAACACCAAGTCTTATTAGATTTCTGTACCGGCCACATAGGGCTATTGGAGGAGCTATGCGTTTTAATAAGCACCCCTTGTTTCTCCAATTGCTGAATAACCGGTAAGATTCCCGCGATGGCAGTTGGACTGATGGGATACTGTTTAGTGCATGGAGACTTGGTCCCTGTAAATGACGCAGGCTCCATCTGGAGTAGGCCACAATCGTTCTTATCTTTAGCCCATATCGGGTGTTCCTTCAATTCTTCTTTCTTCAAAGTTCTAATTGACCATGTCACCCGACCATCCTCAAAATGCAACGATGAATCTACTTGGATTAGAACGTCCATTCCCAAAAGGGGTTGATCTACTGGGCCTATCCAGACCGGCGTGATTAGTTCATGTGGACCCAGCCCTATAAGTACCGATGTTGTCCTTTTAATTTCCATTTTATGGCCCCCAACTCCATACCATCCAACGGCAAAAAGTCTCCGTATTGTACGGGTAAGCATGTTAATTCCACCCCTGTGTCTAAAAGACAGTCCACATCCTTATCGCCCACCCTCACAGTTATATATAGCCCATCTCCCCTTTGTTGTATTAGTGCGAGGAGGGGGGCCAGGGTGGGCTCGAATCGTTTTTTGCTATCCCAAGTAACTCCTTCTGTTGTTGTATTGTCAGTCGCTTAAATGTTTCTATGAGGTCGTTATCTTGTGACAAGCCTGGCTTGTTGGCTGAATTGTATCCCTGGCTGTGTCCTCTTCCCCAGCCACGACCTTTCTGTTTTGCCCTGCACGTCTTGGCCCAGTGACCTTCTTTCCCACAATAATGACATTTTCCGGGTAATTTTCCTAATAACTGTTTATCGGAATCCTGGGATTTCCATCCCATAGCCTGTACAGCTCGGACTTTAGCTCCCATATCCCGATCTAGTTGGTTACATCGATCCACCAATGCTGCAAAGGTAGTTCCTCTACCTTCCCAGTCCGGTAACACTACCTTAAGCATTTTGGACAGTTCTGGCTTTAGACCTGCCACGAAAGCTGCTTTCAGGGGTCCAAACGCTTGTTCATCCATTTCCTCATCCATATTATTCATACCCGAATGTTCTAGCCACGTGCATCTAAACCACTCGTCATACTCCAGGACCTCCTCTGTTCCTTTCTGTTGGCAGGCTGCAATTTTTCCCCAGTCTGTCTTAGCTGGACTGAAGGCTTGCAGCCAGTGTTTAATCGCCTCCCATCCTGCATCTAATTCTTGCTCATTCTGCCCCAAAGCTTCATCTACCTTGTCGTGCAATTTTCTTCCCTGTGTTTTTGGCACCATTATGGTCAAAATTTGCACTCCGTCCCAGGGATGAAGTTGATATATATTTCTTAAGCGGTCCAATTGGTCCCACGTTTTTACTCCCCCTTTCTTTGGATTGGGCAATTCCTTGGACCATTTATCAATTTTCTCTGGGTCTGCCGGAGCATGAACTAAGTATTCTTCGTACACCCTTCTCTTTGTTTTTTTGGTTCTGCCCTCATCCGCAGTCTCTTCTGATTTGACTACAACTCGTCTTTTTTTAAACGGGGCAAAGCGCATCCCTAATTCATCATCCTCCGACACTGTATTGTCGGAGGATTCAGAATCCGTATTTATTCCTCGGTCGTGTCTTCGGGTTTGCGCTTTTAATTTATCCAAACATGGGTACCCTGGGAATTGATCAATACATTTTCCTTTTCCTATTACTGTCTCTTGACCTAATGATTTTTTCCATTCTTTAATTTCACCTTTAAGATCTTCAACTTCCGCTTCCAGCTTTTCAAGTTCAAGCTTTTTCTGTCGCAGCTGTGCACAAACAGCTTGCAATTGATCCTTTGTACTGGTCAGTTCTCGATCATGTTGGGAACGCATTATAATTTCATTCCGGTTTTGAATCTGGCCCATAACCGCTAGGGACCATCTAGTTCGCTCTTTATTTTTCATATGGGTCGTTTTTCCCCAGACCCTTTTAATCCCGTCCAAGGACCATTGTCCTTTGGAGGTTCCGTACTTTTGTTCGAACTTAATACAGGTTTTAGATAAGTTGAATTGTTGCTCTATGTATTCTTTCAACTGTTCGAGAATTAAATCTCGCGAAACTTCAGGTGGTGCCTGCCCACCTTTAACAGTTGTAGGCAATTCTTTGCTCTTATCTCCTGCTGCCATAATTTCTTTACTGGGGTCTCGAGTCGTAGGCTTTCCAGCCGATCAATAGGTCGGTGATTAATTAACTAACACACCGCCGAAGTTTAGACGTCTATGGGACCTCGAGCCGACTACCAACCGGAGGGTTCGCAAACCGGAGGCTTTCGGAATCGCATAGAAGGAGAGGCGAATTTAGACTTTTGACCGAGGACTTTTTAAAAAGAGGTGTCCTTACCTCAATATGTAGATCCGATGTCCAAAATTCAGTTTCTTTCCTCAGCGATCGTGTTCGTGACACCAAAATGGTTCGATCTCTTAATTTCCAATGAAATACAAACTCCGATGGTAGTTTTAACTTCTTTATTTTGGCAGAGAGCAACAAGCTGCTGGCTGATTGCCAGTTCCTTTGTCTTATTGGGACCACATGGTCAAAATGGCTGTATTTATACCGGGTTCAATTTACAAAAGAGAACTCACCTTCTTTGATCTTATTGGCTAAATTAATAGACTTTTAACCTTTTAATTGGCTCACTACCCAAGGTCCTAAAATGTCAAGTTGATTGATGAGTTAATGCAACATGCCAAACGGCATGTAGTGGCTTTGACTTGGGGGTCTGTGAATTTTCAAAGCCTGTCTAAATGAGCCTGTTTAAATACTCTATCAGTTTCCTAACTGACCGCGAGATGAATTTTCTGACTACATATCCACTCCATCACCAGGACGGCCTATTTCCACCTCCATAACATCGCCTGTCTCCACCCAGGCTTAGCTCATCTGCTGTTCAAAACCTTCATCCAGACTCTTGCTGGCTCAAGACTTGACGACTCCAACTCTGTACTGTCTGGCTTCCCATCTCCCACCCTCCATAAACTTGAGCTCATCCAAAGCTTTGCTGCCCCGTGTCCTAACTTTCAACAAATCCCGGTAACCCATCACGTCTGTGCTCGCTGACCTACATTGGCTCCCGGTCTGGCAACGCCTCGACTTTAAACTTCTCATCCTTGTTTTCAAATCCCTCTATGGTCTCGCCCTTCCCTATCTCTGGAATCTCCTCCAGCTCTAAGATCTCCCAAGATTCCTGAGCTCCTGCAAATCTGGCATCTTGCACATCGCCGAATTTAACCACTCCGCCATTGGTGGCCTGGCTCTAAGCTGCCTCGTCCCTGGAATCCCCTCCGGAAACCTCTCAGTTTGTCTCAAACTCTCTCCTCCTGCCAGATGTTGAATAAAACTTACCTATTTGGCGAAGCTTTTGGTCATCTTTCCAATTATCACCTTGTGTGGCGCGGTGTCATATTGTGTTTGATTGCGCTCCTGTGAAGCACCTTGGGACGTGTTGCTATGATAAAGGCGCTATATAAATGCAAAGTGTTGTTGTGATTGATCTTGCCCTGTCTCCAGTGCTTCCCTGTGCTTTGTATAGTGCGGAGACCATAACTGAGCATAGTTCTCTCAGTGTGAGCTGACCGGAGTCCAGCACAAGTTCAACACAATTTGCAAAGTAGTTACAGCACGGAGACAGGTCACACGGCCCACAGTCTCCATGTCCGTGATCATGCTGCACAGGAGACTCGTCCCACTCTCCTTCATCTAATCCAGTCAAAATATCCTCTTATTCATTTATCCTTCATGTGCTTGTCTCGTGTCCCTTGAAATGCATCTCTTCCATTCGCCTCAATTACTATGTGGGCGAGCGAGATCCGCATTCTAACCACTCAATGATAAACACTCAATCCTGTATTCCCTGTTGGATTTATTGATGACTATCTTAAATCTGTGGCCACTCAATCAGTCCCTCCTGCAAGCATAGAAACATGGAAACATAGAAAATAGGTGCAGGAGTAGGCCATTCGGCCCTTCGAGCCTGCACCACCATTCAATAAGATCATGGCTGTTCATTCACCTCAGTACCCGTTTCCTGCTTTCTCTCCATACACCTTGATCACTTTTGCCGTAAGGGCCATATCTAACTCCCTCTTGAATATATCCAATGAACTGGCATCAACAACTCACTGCGGCAGGGAATTCCACAGGTTAACAACTCACTGCGTGAAGGAATTTCTCCTCATCTCAGTCCTAAATGCCCTACCCCTTATCCTAAGACTGTGTCCCCTGGTTCTGGACTTCCCCAACATCGGGAACATTCTTCCCGCATCTACCTTGTCCCGTCCCGTCAGAATCTTATACATTTCTATGAGATGCCCTCTCATCCTTCAAAACGCCAGTGTATAACGGCCCAGTTATCCAGTCTCTCCTCATATGTCAGTCCAGCCATCCCTGGAATCAGTCGAGTGAACCTTCGCTGCACTCCCTCGATAGCAAGAACGTCCTTCCTCAGATTAGGAGACCAAAACTGAACACAATATTCCAGGTGAGGCCAGGTGAAGCAGAAACATCTTCTCTACGTCCTCCTTATCAGATAAGTTCATCATCTTAAAGACCTCTGTCAGGTCACCCCTCAGTCTATACTTTTCTAAAAGGAAGTATTGCAGGCTGTTCAATCTTTGCCGATAGCTGTAACCTCTCAGTTCTGGTATCATTCCAGTAAATTCTTTGTGCACCGTCTCCAGTGCCTCTCTACCCTTTTTATAAGAGGAGACCACAGATGTTCGCAGTGCACCAAGTGTGGTCTAACCAAGTTTCGATACAAGTTTAACAAAACTTCTCTGCTTTACACTTCAATCCTCTTGGAATGAACGGAGTGCTTTCTTTCCTTTTAATGGCCTTATCATCCTCATCATCATAGGCGGTCCCTCGAATGAGGATGACTTGCTTCCACGAGTTCACAGGTGTTTCGATGACGGACGCAATATTCCAGTCCTGAATGCCAATTGACGGGGTGGAAGATGCCTGTGCATGGATTTTTTTGACGTGTGGTGGCCGTTGCACACCAGCCACCACACGGGTTTGACAGAGCGAGGCCTTGGTCCAGTGGCAAGGATTAATCAAGATGACTGGAGACCTGCTCTGCTGCATGGACCGAGCGCACATATATCGCAGTGTGGGCTGGCCCGTGCTGCCCCTGGGCCCTCGCCTCTTCTGGGCCTGTTAGTGATTGATGTATCTGTGCCTCCACATCACTCTGTCCCTCAACATTATTTCTGCACTTATTTTCCAAGGAGTATGAGAGCGCTTTAATCTTCCTGTTATAAAAGCCCTACCTCACACTTCTCTCAATTGAAGTTTAGTTGCGAATCGTACGAGTTTATTACCATCTGCACGTATTTTTTCGCAGTCCACCTCTGTATTAACTATAAATTAAATTGTGGTGGAGTCATAAATATTGAAATTGTACTTCTGATTCACGAGTCCACATTGTTTATGTAAACTATGAATACCAGAGCTCCCAGCACCGATCCCTGTGGAAAAGCACATCCCGAAATTTACCAACTTCATTACCTTTGAATTCCATAGCCTTAGAATTAAACCCCATTTCAGTGTTAGCATTTGAAATGCTTTGCTGAGCTGTGACATCACATTTATTTGTTCATCGATATAACTAGATTCTTTTGCTCTTCTGCACCATTCACTTTCTCATATTCTCTGGTATCGGTGATTATAGAGTCATAGAATGAGACAGCACAGAGGGAGGCCATTCAGCCCATCTTCTCTGTGGCAGTTCTTTGGTCGAGCTGTGAAATTAATCTCCCTCCTCTGCTCCGTCCCCCGTCATTTATTGATTTAAGATCAAGTCCTCTTTGAATGTTATTGTTGAATCTGCTTCCAGCACCATCCCACCATATTGCAGATCAAAAAAACTCACTGTGTAGAATAGGAGCTTTCTCGTGTCGTCTCTGGTGATGTTCCCAATCACAGTAAATCTGTGCCGCTGGTTACCGACACTTCTGCTACTGGAAACAGTTGCGCTTTATACACATTGTCAAATCTACTCAGCATTATGAACACCTCGATGAAATCCCCTCGACAAGGTCCTATCAAACACTCCCAGGGCAGGTATAGCACGGGTTGGATACAGAGTAAAGCTCCCTTTACACTGTCCCATCAAACACTCACAGGGCAGGTACAGCACGGGGTTACATATAGAGTAAAGCGCCCTCTACACTGTCCCATCAAACTCTCCTAGGGTCCAAGTCGCTGCTTTTCTCAATGAAGACGACACTTGAAAGCAGTGTCATTAGAAAATACCCTCTATTGTAAAGAATAATCGGGCTGTGACAAATCTTCAAGATACGTTCATGAGATCAGCGTGAAAGACTCATCTTTCATATGGTTGCCTGAAAGAGACAATTGAGAATTTTGATTTAAAAGCAACGCCCAAATAGGGACTTGAACCCTAGACCCTCAGATTAAAAGTCTGATGCTCTACCGACTGAGTTATCCACGCTCCTGTACCAAAGCTAACACTGTGACCCTCAGGCTGACATTGCACGTTACATCATTCACATTATTCTACACACCCACACTTCACAAATACCCTCTGGTTACACACCCTTCGACTACTGGAAACAATTTCTCTTTATTTAGCTCGCAAAACCATTCATCATTTTCTCGACTGCCATGGGATCTTTTATGTCCACTTGAGGATAACAAACCCCAGCTTCATTTAATCATATATTACATAGGATTACATAGGATATAGGGCACAGAAACAGGCCAGTCAGCCAAACCAGTCCATGCCGGCGTTTATGCTCCACTCGAGCCTCCTCCCGTCTTTCCTCATCCAAATCTATCAGCATAACCCTCTATTCCCTTCTCCCTCATACGCTTCTCCAACTTCCCCTTAAATGCATCTATACTATTCGCTTCAACCACTCCCTGTGGTAGCAAGTTCCACATTCTCACCAGTCTTTGGGTGAAGAAGGTTCTTCTGAATTCCCGATTGGATTGCTTGGTGACTATCTTATTTTGGAGGCCTCTGGTTATGCTCTTCCCCACAAGTGGAAATATTTTCTCTGCATCCACTCTTATCAAAACATTTCATAATTTTAAAGATATCTTTTAGGTCACCCCTCAGCCTTCTTTTTTCAAGAGAAAAGCGATCCAGACTCTCCATCCTTTCCTGATATACATGCCCTCGTGTAGAAGAACTATAGCAATATTTAGTAGGAGATTATTCAGCCCACCGTCTCCATGCCAGCCGACAAAAAGCTATCCTGTCTAATCCCACTTTCCAACTCAGTCCGTACCATTGCAGGTTACAGCACTTCAAATGTGTATTCAAGTACCATTTAAATGGTGGTGAGGGTTTCTGCCTCTGCCACCCTTTCAGGAAGTGAGTTCCAGATCCCCATCACCCACTGGGTGAAGATATTTCTTCTCAAATTCCCTCTAAACCGCCAATGAATTCATTTATATTTATGCCCTTTCCTTATTGACTCCTCTGCTCAGGGAAACAGGTCTTTCCTATCCACTATATCTAGGCCCCTGATAATTTTATGCACCTCAATAAGGTCTCCCTTCAGCCTCCTCTGTTCCAAAGAAAACAAACCGCACCCATCCAATCTTTCCTCATAGCTAAAATTCTCCATTCCAGTTCGCACCTCATGAATCTCCTCTGTGCCCTCTCCAGTGCAATCACATCTTTCCTGCAATGTGATGATCAGAACTGCACACAATACTCCAGCTGTGGTCTAACCAGTGTTTTAAACAATTCAAGCATAACCTCCCTGCTCTTATATTCTGTGCCTCAGCTATTAACAGCGAATATTCCGTATACCTTCCCAACCATCTTATCTACCTGCCCTGCGAACCTTCAGGGATCTGTGGACATACATTCCAAGGTCCCTCTGTTCCTCTACACTTCTCAGTGTCCTACCATTTAATGTGCCTTGCCTTGTTAGCCCTCCCCAAATGCATTACCTCACATACCTATCGATTGAACAGTTTGAAGAATGGCATTTCTTGACCAGTTTTTGAAGTTCAACATATTAATATATTTCATGGGCATCAGACTGAACTTTCTGAAGCTGCTATATGGTGAAGGAAAGGGTGTACAGTATAGCAGAAAAAAACATTGTTGTTAATATCTTTCATGGTGACTTTAATATCTTCAGCTAAAAACTAGTGAAGGAATGACTGCATGGTCCAAACGAATGAATACCAGGTTGTAAACCTGTGTAATGTTGAATACATCCACGAATGGAGCATCAGGATTTATTATGAGGGTCTCGGTTCCAAGTCTCTGTGTGACTGCTGCTTTTCTCAATGAAGATAACATACAATTTACACTTGAAAACGGTGACATTAGAAAATACCCTGCCAACAGAATCAGCTTACTTGAAAAATGTTAAATGTATAAAGAAAATGTTTGAAAATGTATTATATTTCTAAATCAACTGTTGTGGCAAACATTCAGCACAGATTAATAAGTTTTATTGAGACACCAAAACTGATCATCTCAAAATATTCATGTATCAGGGGTTGCATGAAGGATAGAATTAGTCATATCGAAAATACCGCTCAATGTACCGTAAAGCTCCGCCATTAGAAAATACCCTCCATGTGAAAGAAAAATCGGGATATGGCAAATCTTTGAGATCTGCATGAAAGGCTTGTCTTTCGTGGGGTTGCCTGAAAGGGAGAATTTTTAAATGCAGTAACTAAATAAGGATTTGGACCGAGGACCCAAAAATTAAAATCTGATGCTCTACCCACTGAGCTATCTCGGCTCACAGGTGAGATGCACACAGCGACCTTCACTGGTTGACAATGAACATAAGAACATAAGAAATAGGAGCAGGCGTAGGCCATACGGACCCTCGAGTCTGCTCCGCCATTTGCCAAAAGCTACCCAGCCTAATCCAACTTTCCAGCTCTTAGTCCGTAGCCCTGTATTTACGCCAAGTCAATTGCATATCCAAGTACCTTTAAATGTGGTGAGGGTTTCTCCCTTTCCCACTTTTACAAACAATGAGTTCCAGACCCCCACAACCCTCTGGGTGAAAACATTTCTTATCAAATCCCCTCTAAACCTCCGAACGATTACTTTAAATCGTTGCGCCCCTGGTTGTTGACCCCTCTGTTAAGGTAAACAGGTCCTTCCTACCCACTCTATCTAGGCCCCTCATAATGTTATATACCTCGATAAGGTTTCCCCTCAGCCTCCTCTGTTCCAAAGAAAATAACCCCAGCCTATCCAATCTTTCCTCATAGCTAAAATTCTCCAGTCCTGGCAACATCCTGGTAAATCTTCTCTGTACCCTCTCTCGTGCATTAACATCTTTCCTGTAAAGTGGTGACCAGAACTGCACGCAGTACTCCAGCTGTGGCCTAACTGGCATAACCTCCCTGCTCTCATATTCTATGCCTCGGCTAATAAAGAAAAATATCGCGTGTGCCTTCTTATCCACATTATCGTGCTGCCCTGCTACCTTCAGAAATCTGTGAAATACACTCCAAGGTCCCTCTGTTCCTCTGCACTTCTCAGTAACCTGCCATTTAATGTTTATACCCTTGCCTTGTTAGCCCTCCCCAAATACATTACCTCACACTTCTCTGGATTGAATGGCATTAAGAATGGCATTTCTTGACCAGTTTTTGAAGTTCTACATATTAATATATTCCATGGCCTTCAGACTGAACTTTCTGAAGCTGCCAAATGGTAAAGGAAAGGGTGCACAGTATAGCAGAATAAAACATTGTTGTTAATATCTTTCATGATGTCTTTCATATCTTTAGCTAGTCAATTAGTAAAGGAATGATTGTGTTATGTCTTGGATAAAAAGTCAGACCAGATGCTGCAAGCTTAAAGTAAGTGTGGCCGTCGTCATTTATTACAGATCTCAGAGTGCCTCTCCAGCTTGTGAGGCCTTCTTATATACAGGTTCTCCCAAGGGATTGTGGATCCCTTAGGACTCCAGGGGATAAGCACTCTGGTGGTTAGACATGGTAATTACAGGTTTACATACATAACAACACCACCCCCGCCCTCCCCCCCCACCAAAGTCAATAGTGTAACTATTTACAATGTGAGTCGATCTGGGGTCTTCCTTTCCCTGGTTGATTGTCTCGGTGTAAATGCTGGTGTTGGTATGTCATTTGTTGGGCCTTCGCTGGTCTGATGCACAGCTGGCCTTCCTGGACTGCTGGGGGAGGTGAGCCTTGCTGGGCTGCTGCAGGTGATGGGTTCTGCTTCGTGGTCAACCGCTGGATCGGTTGCCTCTTGTGTGTGTGTTGGAGGGTCAAAAAGGGTAGAGTCTATTCTGGGTTGTTCTGGATAGTTCGTGAATTTGAGTTTGATTTGGTCCAAGTGTTTTCTGCAGGTGAGTCCATTTGCGAGTTTGACCACAAACACCCTACTCCCCTCTTTGGCCAAAACAGTGCCAGCAATCCACTTGCGACCTTGTCCAGAGTTCAACACAAATACAGCATCATTTACTTCAATTTCACGTGACACATTTGCGCAATTATGACATGTATTCTGTTGAAGCCGCCTGCTCTCTACCTGTTCGTGTAGATCAGGGTGGACTAACGAGAGCCTTGTCTTAAGTGCCATTTTATGAGCAGTTCAGCGGGAGGGACCCCGGTGAGCGAGTGGGGTCTTGTGCGGTAACTAAGCAGGACTTGGGATAAGCGAGTCTGCAGTGAGCCTTCAGTTATCCTTTTCAAACTCTACTTGATAGTTTGAACTGCTTGTTCTGCCTGACCGTTGGACGCTGGCTTAAACGAGGCAGACGTGACTAGTTTGACCCCATTGTGGGTCATGAATGCCTTGAATTCGGCACTGGTAAAGCACGGCCCATTGTCACTTGCAAGGTCATTAGGCAGGCCGTGCGTGGCAAATATGGCCCGTAGGCTTTCAATGGTGGCAGCAGATGTGCTGCCGACATTATCACACATTCAATCCATTTGGAGTATGCATCTACAAGCACGAAAAACATTTTTCCCAAGAATGGGCCTGCATAGACGACATGAACCCTAGACCACGGTTTGGAGGGCCAAGACCATAAACTTAGTGGCGTCTCCCTGGGTGCATTGCTGAACTGAGAACATGTATTTCATTTGTGCACAGAGGACTCCAAGTCTGCATTGATACCGGGCCACCACACGTGGGATCTCGCTATCGCTTTCATCATTACAATGCCTGGGTGGGTACTGTGGAGATCACTAATGAAAGTGTCCCTGTCCTTTTTTGGCACAACTACCCGATTGCCCCATAGGAGGCAGTCTGCCTGTATAGACATTTCATCTTTGCGCCGCTGGTACGGCTTTATTTCTTCCTGCATCTCTAAAGGGACACTAGACCAATCCCATGGAGCACACAGTTTTTTTACTAAGGACAGTAAGGGGTCCTGGCTCATCCAGGTTCTAATCTGTCGGGCGGTAACAGGTGATTGCTCACTCTCAAATTACAATTACCATAATTAAATCTGCAGGCTGTGCCATCTCCACCCCGGTGGTGGGCAATGATAGCCTACTGAGAGCATCGGCACAGTTTTCTGTGCCTGGCCTGTGGTGGATGGCGTAATTGTATGCGGACAACGTGAGCGCCCATCTCTGGATGCGGGCCGATGCATTCGTATTTATCCCCTTATTTTCAGAAGAGGGACATAAGCGGCTTATGGTCGGTTTCCAATTCAAATTTGAGCCCGAACAGATATTCATGCATTTTCTTTACCCCGTAAACACACGCTAACGCTTATTTTTCGATCATCTTGTAGGCCCTCTTGGCCTTAGACAGACTTCTGGATGCATAAGCAACCAGTTGTAATTTCCCAAATTCATTAGTTTGTTGCAATACACTCGCGACACCGTACAACGATGCATCACAGGTTAGTACCAAACGTTTCCATGGATCGTACAACACAAGCAATTTGTTTGAACATAGCAGCTTCCTAGCTTTCTCAAAGGCATTTTCGTGGCTTTACCCCATACTCATTCATTTTCCTTATGCAGTAAAGAGTGCAGGGGTTCTAACAATGTGCTAAGAGCCGATAAGAAGTGACCAAAATAGTTCAGGCGTCCTCGAAATGACATCAGCTCCATCACGTTCTGTGGTCTTGATGCCGTCCGCCATGATTCTTCTCCCCAGGAGCTCCACTTCAGGCGCGAGGAAAATGCACTTCGAGCGTTTTAGCCTGAGCCCCACATGATTAAGCCGACTAAGAACCTCCTCCAGGTTCTGCAGGTGCTCGACGGTGTCCGATCTGTATCCAAGATGTTGTCCTGAAAGACCACGGAGCACGGGACAGACTTCAGCAAACGTTCCATGTTCCACTGGAACATCGCCACGCCCGATCAAATCCCAAATGGGCATCAGTTTTAAACGAAAATACCTTTGTGCGTTTTGATGTAAGTGAGGCCTTTCGAAGAATCCTCCAGCTCCTGCATCATGTCGGCCGAGGTCAAGTCCAGCTTTGTGGATGTTCTCCCTCCCGCCAGCGTAGCAAATAGGTCATCTGCTTTTTGTAGCGGGTATTGATCCTACAGCGAGAAACGATTGATAGTTACTTTGTAATCACCACAGATTCGGACTGTGCCGTCTCCCTATGAGGACTGGAACAATCAAACTGGCCCACTCATTGAATTCGATTTGCGAAATGATACCCTCTCGTTGCAGCCTGTCCAGCTCGATCTCCACCCTCCCAACATGTAAGGTACCGCTCTCGCCTTGTGATGGATGGGTCGCGCCCCAGGAATCGAATGGATCTGCACTTTTGCTCCTTGGAACTTCCCGATGCTTGGTTTGAACAGCGAGGGGAACTTGCTTAGTACCTGGGCACATGAGGTGTCGTCGACGGACGAAAGCGCTCAGACATTGTCCCAGTTCCAGCGTATCTTTCCCAGCCAGCTGCTGCCGAATAGTGTGGGGCCATCGTCTGGTACCACCCAGAGTGGTAACTTGTGCATCGCTCCATCGTAGGAGATATTTACAGTAGTACTGTAAATTAAGGGAATCAGTTCCTTTTTGTATGTTCTGAGTTTGGTACGAATGGGAGTCAGGACTGGCCTTGAAGCCTTGTTGCACCACAACTTATCGAAAGTCTTTTTACTCATTATGGACTAGCTGGCGCCCGTGTCCAGCTTCATGGACACCAGGAGTCCATTTAATTCAACCTTCAGCATTATCAGGGGATACTTTGTGGTAAATGCGTGCACCCCATATATCTCTGCCTCCTCGGTCTGAGGCTCTGGTTAGTCATGATCCACCGTGGATCTGTCCACCTCTGCAACATGGTGGTTTGCAGGAGTAGCAGGGTTTGCAGCTTGCCTGCACATACGTTGGAGGTGTCCCATTGTTCCACAGCCATTGCAAACATACCCTTTGAAGCGGTATGAATGGAATTGATGATCACTCCCGCAATACCAACAAGGTGTTAATGGCCTTATATTCACCACGCTTGATGGCAGACTCTGAGTCATCTGTGGACATGCAGCTGCAGGCGTGTAAGTCCTGCCAAGTACATTTCAATTCGAAAACAACGTTACTTTGTTCTCAGTACTTGCAGCAGCACTAGTGTGCTGGGGAATCTGTTTGATATTGTCACTGGTGGAGATGAACACCTGGGCTATCGTTATGGCTTTACTCAAGGTTGGGATCTTTACAGTCAAAAGTTTGCGAAATATTACTTCATCGCCAATGCCAGGTACAAAGAAGTCCCTGAGCATATGCTTCAAGTTTCCTTCAAATTCGCAATGTCCTGCAAGGTGCCTTAGCTCGGCAACGTAGCTCGCCACTTCCTGGCCTTCAGTCCTCTCGTACGTGTAGAACCGATACCTCGCCATCAGAATGCTTTCCTTCAGGTTTAGATGCTCCCGGACCAGTGTGCACAACTCATCGTATGACTTGTCTGTGGGTTTTGCTGGAGCGAGTAGGTTTTTCATGAGGCCATACGTTGATGTCCCGCAAACGGTGAGGAGGATCGCCCTTCGTTTGGCAGCGTTCAGCTTCTCCTTCCAGCTTCTCGGCCACGAAGTATTGGTCAAGTCGTTCCACGATGGTTTCCCAAACACCTCCCACTGAAAATTTCTCCAGCACACCCACAGTTCTCTGCATTGTTGCATTGGGGTTCGTTATTTATCACGTCGCCAGTTGTATTGTCTTGGATGAAGAGCCAGACTAGATGCTGCAAGCTCAAAGTAAGTGCGACCGGAGTCCTTTATTGCAGATTCTCAGATTGCCTCTCCAGCCTGTGAGACCTCCTTATATAATACAGGTGCTCAATCCCACAATCCCGTGGGACTCCAGGCGATAAGCCCTCTGGTGGTTCGACATGATAATTACAGGTTTACAGACATAACAGATTGTCTGGTCCAAACAAATACATACCAAGTTGTAAGCCTGTGTCATGTTGAATATATCCACGAATAAAGCATCAGGATTTATTATGAGAGTCTCGGTTCCAAGACCCGGTGCGACTGCTGCTTTTCTCAATGAAGACAACAGACAATTTACACTTGAAAGCAGTGACATTAGAAAATACCCTCTATTGTAAAGAATAATCGTGCTGTGACAAATGTTTGCAATACATTAATGAGATCAGGGCTGCCTGAAAGAGAGAAAAGAGTCTGTCAATTTAAAAGCATCGCCCGAATAGGGACTTGAACCCTAGACCCTCAGATTAAAAGTCTGACGCTCTACCGACTGAGCTATCCAGGATCTTGCAACAAATATAACACAGTGACCCTCACTGGCTGACATTGCACATTACATCATTCACATTATTCTGCACTGATCCTGTCTCAACAGTGCTTTTCTCTCACACACCCACACTTCACAAATACCCCCTGGTTACAGACCCTCCGGCTACTGGAAACAATTTCTCTTTATTTAACTCGCAAAACCATTCATTATTTTCAACACCTCTATCAAATCTCCTCTCAACCTTCTCAGCACCAAGAAAAAAAATAAACACTTGCATTGACATAACGCCTTTCATCACCACCGGACATCTCAAAGTGCTTTACACCCAGTGAAGTACTATTGGAGTGTAGTCATTGTTGTAATGTGGGAAACGCGGCAGCCAATTTGTGCACAGCAAGCTCCCACAAACAGCAATGTGATAATGACAGGATAATCTGTTTTTTTCTTCTGTTGATTGAGAGACACTGGGGATAAATCCCCTGTGCTTCTTCGATATACTGCCATGGAATCTTTTATGTCCACTTGAGGATAATAAAACCCAGCTTCATATGATCATAGATTATATAGGTTTACATAGGATATAGGGCACAGAAACAGGCCATTCGGCCCAACCAGTCCATGCTGACATTTATGCTCCACTCGAGCCTCCTCCTGTCTTTCCTCATCTAAATCTATCAGCATAACCCTCTATTCCCTTCTCCCTCATACGCTTGTCCAGCCTCCCCTTAAATGTATCTATACTATTCGCTTCAACCATTCCCTCTGGTAGTGAGTTCCACATTCTCACCAGTCTTTGAGTAAAGAAGTTTCTTCTGAATTCCCCATTGGATTTCTTGGTAACTATCTTATATTGATGGCCTCTAGTTATGCTCTTCCCACAAGTGGAAACATTTTCTCTGTATCCACTCTGTCAAAACCTTTCAGCATTTTAAACATCCTTTTGTATCATCCCTCAGCCTTCTATCTTCAAGAGAAAAGAGACCCAGCCTGTTCATCCTTTCCTGATATGAATACCCTCGCGTTGAAGAATCATAGCAATATTTCGAAGGAGATCATTCAGCCCACCGTGTCCATGCTAGCCGACAAAGAGCTATCCTGACTAATCCCACTTTTCAATCCTTGGTCCGTAGCATTGCAGGTTACAGCACTTCAAATATGTATTCAAGTACTGTTTAAATCTGATGAGGGTTTTTGCATCTGCCACCCTTTCAGGTAGTGAGTTCCACACTCCCACCACCCTCTGGGTGAAGATATTTCTTCTCAAATCCCCTCTAAACCTCCTTTAAATCTATGCCCCTTCCTTATTGACCCTTCTCCTCAGGGAAACAGGTCCTCCCTATCCACTATATCTTGGCCCCTCAAAAATGTATACACTTCAATTAGATCTCCCCTCAGCCACCTCTGTTTCAAAGGAAACAACCCCCACCATCCAATCTTTCCTCATAGCTAAAATTCTCCAGTCCAGGCAACATCCTCGTAAATCTCCGCTGTACCCTCTCTAGTGCAATCACATCTTTCCTGTAATGTGGTGACCAGAATTGTACACAGTTCTCCAGCTGTGGCCTAAATAGTGTTTTATCAAGTTCAAGCATAACCTCCCTGCTCTTGTATTATGCCTCAGCTAATAAAGGCAAGCATTCCGTATGCTTTCTTAACCACCTGATCTACCTGGCCTGCTACCTTCAGGGATCTGTGGACATACACTCCCGGGTCCCTCTGTTCCTCCACACTTCTCAGTGTCCTACCATTTATTGTGTATTCCTTTACCTTGTTAGCCCTCCCCAAATGCATTACCACACATGTCACTGGATTGAATAGCATTAAGAATGGCATTTCTTGATCAGTTTTTGAAGTTCAACATATTCATATATTCCATGGGCTTCAGACTGAACTTTCTGAAGCTGCTAAATGGTAAAGGAAGGTGTGCACAGCATAGTGGAGTAAAACATTGTTGTTAATATCTTTCATGATGGCTTTAATGTCTTTAGCTAAAAACTAATGAAGGAATGATTGTCTGGTCCAAACGAATGCATACCATGTTGTAAACCTGTGTAATGTTGAACACATCCACTAATGGAGCATCAGGATTTATTATGAGGGTCTCGGTTCCAACTCCCGGTGCGACTGCTGCTTTTCTCAATGAAGGCAACACCCAATTTACACTTGATGCAGTGACATTAGAAAGTACCCTCTATTTAAAGGAATAATCTGCCTGTGACAAATTTTTAAGATATATTAATAAGATCAGCGTGAAAGGCTTATCTTTCGTGGGGTTGCCTGAAAGAGAGACCATCAGGTCGGGGCCATTAAGGGAGCAGTGAACGGCGACCATAGGCAGCGTGGTGGTGTACCACTGCAAGGTACAGCACGAGCTGGTGCAGGAGGGCGACTGCAGCGAAGAGTATCGTCATCAAGGTCGGTGATTGGAGCGTGGGCAGATACAGCAGGAGCGGCGAGGTCGGGGCGAAGGAGCGGCGAGAGACTGTAGAGGGACGTGATCGGGGCCCAGGAGAGGCTTGAGTTCGGGGCTCAGAAGAGGCGAGGGCCCAGGGGCAGCACTGGCCAGCCCACACTGCGATATGTGTGCGCGCACTAGGTCCGTGCAGCAGAGCAGGTCTCCAGTCGTCTTGGTTAACCCTTGCCACTGGACCAAGACCTCGCTCTGTCAAGCTCGTGTGGTGGCTGGTGTGCAATGGCCACCACACGTTAAAAAAATGCACCCTCAGGTATCTTCCACCCTTCAATATATAGTTCGGCATCTGGAATATTAGGTCCTTCATTGGAACACCTGTGAACTCATCCTATTTTGACGTGGAAGCAAGTCATCCTCGTTTCGAGGGATTGCCTGTGATGATGATGAAAGAGAGAATTGGGAATATTGATTTAAAAGCATCGTTTGAATCAGGACTTGAACTCTCAACCCACAGATTAAGAAATCTGTTGTTCTACCGACTGAGCCATCCCTACTCTTGCCTGCAATATAACACAGCGACCTTCACTGGCTGATATTACATGTTACATCATTCAAATTATTCCGCACTGACCATCCTGCCACTGGAAACAGTTTCTCTTTATTTACTCTCTCAAAACCATTCATAATTTTCATCACCTCAATCACATCTCCTCTCAACCTTCTCAGCACTAAGGAGAACAACCCCAGCTTCATGCAATCATAGATTACACAGGATTGCATTGGATATACAAAACAGAAACAGGCCATTCGGCCCGATCAGTCGATGCCAACGCTATCGATCCACTCGAACCTCATCCCGTCTTTCCTCATCTAATTGTAGGGGGTATGATTAAGAAGTTTGCAGACAAAAATTGGCCGTGTGGTTGATAATGAATAAGAAAGCTGTGGACTGCAGGAAGATGTCAATGAACCGGGCAGGTGGGCAGAACAGTGGCAAATGGAATTCAATCCGGAGAACTGTGAGGTAATGCGTTGGAGGAGGGTGATGCAAGGCAAGGGAATACACAATAAATGGTTGGGCACTGAGCAGTGTAGAGGAACAGAGAAGTACATGTCCACAGATCCCTGAAGATAGCAGGACAGGTGGTTAAGGTGGTTAAGACGGCATACTGAATGCTTGCCTTTATTAGCCGAGATATAGAATATAAGAGAGGGGAGGTCATGCTTGAAGAGTATAAAATACCAGTTAGGTCACAGCTACAGTACTGCAGAGACATGGACTATGTACAGCAGGCACCTCAAAGCACTGCAGAAGTACCACCAATGCTGCCTCCGCAAGATCCTGCAAATCCATTGGCAGGACAGACGCACCAACGTCAGTGTTGTCGCTCAGGCCAACACCCCCCAGCTTCGAGGCATTGACTACACTTAATGAGCTCCGATGGACGGGCCACATTGTCTGCAGGGCCGATACGAGACTCCCCAAAAAAGAGCTCTACTCAGAGCTGCAACATGGCAAGCGAGCCCCAGGTGGGCAGAGGAAAGGCTTCAAGGACACCCTCAAAACCTCCTTGAAAAAGTGCAACATCCCCACCGACACCTGGGAATCGCTGGCCCAAGACCGATCAAAGTGGAAGAGAAGCATCCGGGAAGGCGCCGAACATCTCGAGCCTCTTCGCCGGGAGAACACGGAAGTCAAGTGCAGACAGCAGAAGGAGCTTACGACAACCCAAGCTCCCAAACCCACCCGTCCCTCCAACCACCGTCTGCCCCACCCGTGACAGAGACTGTAGGTCCCGCATTGCACTCAAGAGTCACCTGAGAATTATATTAGTGTGGAAGCAATTCATCCTGGACTCCGAGGGACTGGCTAAGAAGAAGACATGTACCACATTGCAGGAAAGATGTGATTGCACTCGAGAGGGTACACAGGAGATTTATCAGGATGTTCATGGAATCATAGAATCATAGAAATTTACAGCATGGAGGGAGTCCATTTCGGCCCATCACGTCCATGCCAGTTGCCAAAAGCTATCCAGGATAATCCCACTTTCCAGCTCTTAGTCCATAGTCCTGTAATTTACGCCATGTCAATTGCATATCCAAATACCTTAAATGTGGTGAGGGTTTATGTCTTTGCCATCCTTTGAGGCAGTGGGTCCCAGACCCCCACAACCCTCTGGGTGAAAACATTTCCTCCCAAATCCCCTCTGAACCTCCTACCAATTACTTTAAATCTATGCCCCTGGCTGTTGACCCCTCTGCTAAGGGAAACAGGTCCTTCCTATCCACCCTATCTAGGCCCCTCATAATTTTATAAACCTCAATAAGGATTCCCCTCAGCCTCTGTTCCAAAGAAACCAACCCCAGCCTATCCAATGTTTCCTCATAGCTAAAATTCTCCAGTCAAAGCAACATCCTCGCACATCTCCTCTGTACCCTCTCTCATGCAATCACATCTTTCCTGTAATGTGGTGACCAGAACTGCACGCAGTACTCCAGCTGTGGCCTAACTGGCATAATCTCCGTGCTCTCATATTCTATGCCTTGGTTAATAAAGGAAAATATCGCGTGTGCCTTCTTATCCACATTATCTTGCTGACTGATATCTTCAGAAATTTGTGAAATGCACTCCAAGGTTCCTCTGTTCCTCTACACTTCTCAGTATCCTGTTATTTAATGTGAATTCCCTTGCCTTGTTTGCCCTCCCCAAATGAATTACCTCCCACTTCTCTGGATTGAATGGCATTAAGAATGGCATTTCTTGACCAGTTTTTGAAGTTCTACATAGTAATATATTCCATGAGCTTCAGACTGAACTTTATGAAGCTGCCAAATGGTAAAGAAAAGAGTGTACAGTATAGCAGAATAAAACATTGTTGTTAATATCTTTCATGATATATTTAATATCTTTAGTTAAAAGCTAGTAAAGGAATGATTGTGTTATGTCTTGGATAAAGAGTCAGACCAGATGCTGCAAGCTCAAGGTAAGTGTGGCGATTGTCCTTTATTGTAGATCTCAGTGAGCTTCTCCAGCCTGTGAGACCTCCTTATATACAGGTTCTCCCAAGGGATTGTGGGATCCCTTAGGACTCCAGCAGATAAGCTCCGGTGGTTGGACATGGTAATTACATAACAATATTCCCTCCCCAAAGTCAATAGTGTAACTATTTACAATGTGAGTCGATCTGGGGCCTTCCTTTCCCTGGTTGATCGTCTCAGTGCAAATGCTGGTGTTGGTGAGTCATTTGTTGGGCCTTCGCTGAGCTGGTGCACAGCTGGCCTTGCTGGACTGCTGGGGGTGGTGAGCCTTGCTGGGCTGCTATGGGTGATGGGTTCTGCTTCGTGGTCAACCGCTGGGTCGGTTGCCTTTTGTGTGTGTGTTGGAGGGTCAAAAAAGGTAGCATCTATTGTGGGTTGTTCTGGATAGTCCGTAAATCTGAGTTTTGTTTGGTCCAAGTGTTTCCTGCAGGTGAGCCCATTTGCGAGTTTGGCCACAAACACCCGACTCCCCTCTTTGGCCAAAACAGTGCCAGCAATCCACTTGGGACCTTGTCCATAGTTCAACACAAAATACAGAATCATTTACTTCAATTTCGCGTGACACATTTGCGCGATCATAATATGTATTCTGTTGAAGCCGCCTGCTCTCTTCCTGTTTGTGTAGATCAGGGTGGACTAACGAGAGCCTTGTCTTAAGTGCCCTTTTCATGAGCAGTTCAGCGGGAGGGACCCTGGTGAGCGAGTGGGGTCTTGTGCGGTAACTAAGCAGGACTCGGGATAAGCGAGTCTGCAGTGAGCCTTCAGTTACCCTTTTCAAGCTCTGTTTGATTGTTTGAACTGCTTGTTCTGCCTGACCGTTGGACGCTGACTGAAACGAGGCAGACGTGACTAGTTTGACCCTATTGTGGGACATGAATTCCTTGAATTCGGCACTGGTAAAGCACGGCCCATTGTCACTTACAAGGACATCAGGCAGGCGTGCATGGCAAACATGCCCCGTAGGCTTTCAATGGTGGCAGCGGACGTGTTTGCCAACATTATCACACATTCAATCTATTTGGAGTACGCATCTACAACCACTAAAAACACTTTTCCCAAGAATGGGCCTGCATAGTCGACATGAACCTTAGACCACGGATTGAAGGGCCAAGACCATAAACTTAGTGGCGTCTCCCTGGATGTATTGCTCAACTGGGAACATGTATTTCATTTGTGCACACAGGACTCCAAGTCTGCATCGATACCGGGTCACCACACGTGATTTCTGACTGTCGCTTTCATCATTACAATGCCTGGGTGGGTACTGAGGAGATCACTAATGAAAGTGTCCCTGTCCTTTTTTGGCAAAACTACACGATTGCCCCATAGGAGGCAGTCTGCCTGTATAGACATTTCATCTTTGCACTGCTGGTACGGCTTTATTTCTTCCTGCATCTCTAATGGGACATTAGACCAACTCCCGTGGAGCATACAGTTTTTTACTAAGGACAGTAAGGGTTCCTGGCTCGTCCAGGTTCTAATCTGTCGGGCGGTAACAAGTGATTGCTCACTCTCGAATGCTTCCATTACCATAACTAAATCTGCAGGCTGTGCCATCTCCACCCCGGTGGTGGGCAGTGGTAGCCTACTGAGAGTATCGGCAGTTTTCTGTGCCTGGGCTGTGGCGGATGGCGTAGTTGTGTGCGGACAATGTGAGCGCCCATCTCTGGATGAGGGCTAATGCATTTGTATTTATCCCCTTGTTTTCAGAAAAGAGGGACATAAGCGGCTTATGGTCAGTTTCCAATTCAAATTTGAGCCCGAACAGATATTGATGCATTTTCTTTACCCCGTAAACACAGGCTAAAGCTTCTTTTTTGATCATACTGTAGGCCCTCTCAGCCTCAGACAGACTTCTGGATGCATAAGCAACCAGTTGCAATTTCCCAAATCCATTAGCTTGTTGCAATACACTCGCGACACCGTACAACGACGCATCACAGGCTAGTACCAAACGTTTCCATGGATCGTACAACACAAGCAATTTGTTTGAACATCACAGCTTCCTAGCTTTCGCAAAGGCATTTTCGTGGCTTTTACCCCATACTCATTCATCTCCTTTGCTCAGTAAAGAGTGCAGGGGTTCTAACAATGTTCTAACAGCGGGTAATAAATTACCAAATTAGTTCAGGAGTCTTAGAAATGACCTCAGCTCCGTCACGTTCTGTTGTCTCAGTGCGTTCTTGATTGCTTCCATCTTCGAATCAGTGGGTCTGATGCTGTCCGCCGCGATTCTTCGCCCCAGGAGCTCCACATCAGGAGCTAGGAAAATGCACTTCGAGCGTTTTAGCCTGAGCTCCACATGATTAAGCCGACGAAGAACCTCCTCCAGGTTCTGCAGGTGCTCGACGGTGTCCCGACCTGTCACCAAGATATCGTTCTGGAAGACCACGGTGCGCGGGACCGACTTCAGCAAGCTTTCCATATTCCTCTGGAATATCGCCACGGCCGATTGAATCCCAAACGAACATCTGTTGTAAACGAAAATACCTTTGTGCATATTGATGCAAGTGAGGCCTTTCGAAGATTCCTCCAGCTCCTGCATCATGTCGGCCGAGGTCAAGTCCAGCTTTGTGAATGTTTTCCCTCCCGCCAGCGTAGCAAATAAGTCATCTGGTTTTTGTAGCTGGTATTGATCCTGCAGCGAGAAATGATTGATAGTTACTTTGTAATCACCACAGATTCTGACGGTGCCGTCTCCCTTGAGGACTGGAACGATAGGACTGGCCCACTCATTGAATTCGATCGGTGAAATGATGCCCTCTCGTTGCAGCCTGTCCAGCTCGATCACCACCCTCTCTCTCATCATGTAAGGTACCGCTCTCGCTTTGTGATGGATGGGTTGCGCCCCTAGAATCGAATGGATCTGCACTTTTGCTCCTTGGAACTTCCCGATGCCTGGTTCGAACAGCGCTGGGAACTTGCTTCGGACCTGGGCACATGAGGTGTCGTCGACGGACGAAAGCGCTCAGACGTCGTCCCAGTTCCAGCATATCATTCCAGGCCAGCTCTTGCCGAACAGCGTGGGGCCATCGCCCGGTACTACACAGAGTGGTAACTCATGCACCGCTGCATCGTAGGAGACCTTTACGGTAGCATTGCCAATTATGGGAATCAGTTCCTTTGGGTGCATTCTGAGTTTGGTACGAATGGGAGTCAGGACTGACCTTGAAGCCTTGTTGCACCACAACTTATCGAAAGTCTTTTTACTCATTATGGACTGGCTGGCGCCCGCGTCCAGCTCCATGGACACCAGGATTCCATTTAATTCAACCTTCAGCATTATCAGGGGATACTTTGTGGTAAATGCGTGCACCCCATATACCTCTGCCTCCTCGATCTGAGGCTCTGGTTAGTCATGATCCACTGTGGATCTGTCCACCTCTGCAACATGGTGGTTTGCAGGATTAGCAGGGTTTGCAGCTTGCCTGCACATGAGTTGGAGGTGTCCCATTATTCCACAGCCATTGCAAACATACCCTTTGAAGCGGCATGAATGGAAACGATGATCACCCCCGCAATACCAACAAGGTGTTAATGGCCATATATTCACCACCCTTGATGGCAGACTCTGAGTCATCTGTGAACGTGCAGCTACAGGCGTGTAAGTCCTGCCAAGTACATTTCAATTCGAAAACAACGTTACTTTGTTCTCAGTACTTGCAGCAGCACTAGTGTGCTGGGGAATCTGTTTGGTATTGTCACTAGTGGAGATTAACACCTGGGCTGTCGTTATGGCTTTACTCAAGGTTGGGATCTTTACAGTCAAAAGTTTGCGAAGTATTACTTCATGGCCAATGCCAGGTACAAAGAAGTCCCTGAGCGTATGCTCCAAGTGTATTCAAATCCGCAATGTCCTGCAAGGTGCCTTAGCTCGGCAACGTAGCTCGCCACTTCCTGGCCTTCAGTCCTCTTGTTCGTGTAGAACCGATACCTCGCCATCAGAATGCTTTCCTTCGGGTTTAGATGCTCCCGGACCCGTGTGCACAACTCATCGTATGACTTGTCTGTGGCTTTTGCTGGAGCGAGTAGGTTTTTCATGAGGCCATACGTTGATGCCCCGCAAACGGTGAGGAGGATCGCCCTTCGTTTGGCAGCGTTCGCTTCTCCTTCCAGCTTGTTGGCCACGAAGTACTGGTCAAGTCGTTCCACGAAGGTTTCCCAATTATCTCCCTCTGAAAATTTCTCCAGCATGCCCACAGTTCTCTGCATTGTTGCATTGGGGTTCGTTATTTATCTCGTCACCAGTTGTATTGTCTTGGATAAAGAGTTAGACTAGATGCTGCAAGCTCAAAGTAAGTGTGACCGTCGTCCTTTGTTGCAGATCCCAGAATGCCTCTCCAGCCTGTGAGGCCTCCTTATATACAGCTGCTCAATCCCACAATCCCTTGGGACTCCAGGCGATAATTCCACTGGTGGTTAGACATGATAATTACAGCTTTATAGGCATAACAGATTGTAAACCTGTGTAACGTTGAAGACATCCACTAATGGAGCATCAGGATCTTGGTTCCAAGACCCGGTGCGACTGCTGCTTTTCTCAATGAAGACAACACCCAATTTACACTTGAAAGCAGTGACATTAGAAAATACCCTCTATTGTAAAGAATAATCGTGCTGTGACAAATGTTTGCAATACATTAATGAGATCAGGGCTGCCTGAAAGTGAGAATTGAGTCTGTCGATTTAAAAACATCGCCCAAATAGAGACTTGAACTCTATAGACCCTCAGATTAAAAGTCTGACGCTCTAACGACTGAGCTATCTGGGCTCTTGCATGAAGCATAACACAGTGACCCTCACTGGCTGACATTGCACATTACATCATTCACATTATTCTGCACTGATCCCGTCTGAACAGTGCATTTCTCTCACACACCCACACTTCACAAATACCCTCTCGTTACAGACCCTCCGGCTACTGGAAACAAATTCTCTTTTTTCAGCTCGCAAAACCATTCATCATTTTCAACACCTCGATTAAATCTCCTCTCAACCTTCTCAGCACTAAGAAAAAAAATAAACACTTGCATTGACATAACGCCTTTCATGACCACCGGACGTCTCAAAGCGCTTTACAGCCAATGAAGTACTATTGGAGTGTAGTCCCTGTTGTAATGTGGGAAACACAGCAGCCAATTTGTGCACAGCAAGCTCCCACAAACAGCAATGTGATAATGACAGGATAATCGTTTTTTTTGTTATGTTGATTGACGAACACTGGGGATAACTCCCCTGCACTTAGACATAGACATAGACATAGAAAATAGGTGCAGGAGTAGGCCATTCGGCCCTTCTAGCCTTCACCGTCATTCAATGAGTTCATGGCTGAACATGCAACTTCAGTACCCCATTCCTGCTTTCTCGCCATACCCCTTGATCCCCCTAGTAGTAAGGACTTCATCTAACTCCTTTTTGAATATATTTAGTGAATTGGCCTCAACAACTTTCTGTGGTAGAGAATTCCACAGGTTCACCACTCTCTGGGTGAAGAAGTTTCTCCTCATCTCGGTCCTAAATGGCTTACCCCTTATCTTTAGACTGTGACACAGAAACAGGCCATTCGGCCCAACCAGTCCATGCCGGCATTTATGCTCCACTCGAGCCTCCTCCCATCTTTCCTCATCTAAATCTATCAGCATAACTCTCTATTCCCTTCTCCCTCATACGCTTGTCCAACCTCCCCTTTAATGTATCTAGACTATTCACTTCAACCACTCCCTGTGGTAGCGAGTTCCACATTCTCATCACTCTCTGGGTAAAGAAGTTTCTTCTGAATTCCCTATTGGATTTCTTGGTGACTATCTTATATTGATGGCCTCTAGTTACGCTCTTCCCATAAGTGAAAACATTCTCTCTGTATCCACTCTGTCAAAATCTTTCATAATTTTAAAGATTCCTCAGCCTTCTTTTTTCAAGAGAAAAGACCCGTAAGCTATTCATCCTTTCCTGATATACATGCCCTCGCGTAGAAGAACCATAGCAATATTTAGAAGGAGATCATTCAGCCCACCGTGTCCATGCTAGCCGACAAAGAGCTATCCTGCCTAATCCCACTTTCCAACTCTTGGTCCGTAGCATTGCAGGTTACAGCACTTCAAATATGTATTCAAGTACTGTTTAAATCTGATGAGGGTTTTTGCCTCTCCTACCCTTTCAGGCAGAGAGTTCCACATCCTCACCACCCTCTGGGTGAAAAATCCCTTCTCAAATCCTATCTAAACCTCCTATCAATTACTTTAAATCTATGCCCCTTGATTATTGACACCTCTGCTGAGGGAAATTCTTTCTTCCTATCCACTCTATCCAGGACCCTCATAATGTTGTACATCTCAATCAGGTCTCCCACTCAGCCTCCTCTGTTCAAAAGAAAACAATCCCAGCCTATCCAAACTTTCCTCATAGCTAAAATTCTCCAGTCCAGGCAACATCCTAGTAAATCTCCTCTGCGCTCTCTCTAGTGCAATCACGTCTTTTCCCTTAGGTGGTGACCAGAACGGCACACAGTTGTGGCCATCTCGTGCTTTGTACAGTTCAATCATGACCTCCCTGCCCTTGTATTCCATGCCTCCACTTGCATGTCATCGCGGAGGATGTGACAAACTTTTTGAGGGCAGCCTAAACAGACCTTCGGTGAGCCTTTGGCGAGCACAGGGGGTGATGGGTGAGCTGGACTGGGTGCGAGTTAGGACACAGGCAGCCGAGTTTTGGATCACCTCTAGTTTACGTTGGGTAGAATGTGGGAGGCCAGCCAGGAGTGTGTTGGAATTGTCAAGTTTAGAGGTAACAAAGGCATGGATGAGGGCTCCAACAGCAGATGAGCTGAGGCAAGGGCGGAGACGGGCGATGTGATGGAGGTGGAAGCAGAATTTATTATGAGGGTCTCGAAACATAGAAACATAGAAACATAGAAAATAGGTGCAGGAGTAGGCCATGCGGCCCTTCGAGCCTGCACCACCATTCAATAAGATCATGGCTGATCATTCCTTCAGTACCCCATTCCTGCTTTCTCGCCATACCCCTTGATTCCTTTAGACGCAAGGGCCATATATAACTCCCTCTTGAATATATCCAATGAACTGGCATCAACAACTCTCTGCGGTAGGGAATTCCATAGGGTTAACAACTCTCTGAGTGAAGAAGTTTCTCCTCATCTCAGTCCTAAATGGCTTACCCCTTATCCTAAGACTATGTCCCCTGCTCCTGGACTTCCCCAACATCGGAAACATTCTTCCTGCATCTAACCTGTCCAGTCCAGTCAGAATTATATATGTTTCTATGAGATCCCCTCTCATCCTTCCAAACTCCAGTGTATAAAGGCCCAGTTGATCCAGTCTCTCCTCATATGTCAGTCCTGCCATCCCAGGAATCAGTCTGGTGAACCTTCGCTGCACTCCCTCAATAGCAAGAACGTCCTTCCTCAGATTCGGAGACCAAAACTGAACACAATATTCCAGGTGGGGCCTCATCAAGGCCCTGTACAACTGCAGTAAGATTTCCCTGCTCCTATACTCAAATCCCCTAGCTATGAAGGCCAATAGACCATCTGCCTTCTTCACTGCCTGCTGTACCTGCATGCCAACCTTCAATGACTGATGAACCACGACACCCAGGTCTCGCTGCACCTCCCCTTTTCCTAATCTGCTGCCATTCAGATAATAATCTGCCTTCGTGTTTTTGCCCCCAAAGTGGATAAACTCACATTTATCCACATTATACTGCATTAGGCTTCAAGTCCCTGTGGAGCTGCTTTTCTCAATGAAGACAACAACACCCAATTTACACTTGAAAGCAGTGACATTAGAAAATACCCTGCCAAAAAAATGAGGCTTGCTTGCAACATTTTAACATATACTAAGAAAATGTATTGTATTTCAAAAATCAACTGTTGTGGCAAATATTCAGCAGAGATTAGTAAGGTTTATTCAGACAGCAGGACAGAACAGCTCGAAATACTCCTGCAACATAGGGCTGCATGAAAGTAAGGATGCTTCATCTCGAAAATGTGCCACTCAATTACCTTAAAAGCCATTCGTAAATACTCTCTATTTAAAAGAAAAATCGGAATGTGACAATTCTTTCAGATACATTAATGAGATCAGCGCTGAGAGGGTCGTCCTCCGTGGGATTGCCTGCCGCGTTTCCCACATTACAGAGTGAATCCTCTCCAAAAGTACTTCATTGGCTGCGAAGCACGTTAAGAGGTCCGGTGGACGCGAAAGGCGCTATATAAGTCAAAGTATTTCTTTCTTTTCTTAGTGCCAAGCAAGTTCAGAGGAGATTTGATAGAGGTGTTGAAAATGATGAATTGTTTTGCTAGCTAAAGAAAGGGAAACTGTTTCCAGTAGCCAGAGGGTCTGCAACCAGGGGGGTATTTGTGAAGTGTGGGTGTGTTAGAGAAATGCACTGTTCAGACAGGATCAGTGCAGAAGGAGAACGATGTAATGCTGAATGTCAGCTAGTGAAGGTCGCTGTGTTATGTTTTGGGCAAGAGCCCGGATAGCTCAGTCGGTAGAGCATCAGACTTTTAATCTGAGGGTCTAGGGTTCAAGTCCCTATTCGGGCGTCACTTTTAAATTCCCGAATTCTTTCTTTCAAGCAACCCCACAAATGACAAGCCTTTCACGCTGATATCATTCGTGTGTCTTCAAGATTTGTAAATTTTTCTTTAAAATAACCGTTATTTTCTAATGTCACAGCTTTCAAGTGTAAATTGAGTGTTGTCTTCATTGAGAAAAACAGCAGTCGCACAGGAATTTGGAACCGAGACCCTCCTAATAAATCCCAATGCTCCATTCGTGGATGTATTCAAAATTACACAGGTTTACAACCTGGTATTCATTCGTTTGGACCATACAATCATTCCTTTACTAGCTTTTAGTACAGGGACTGTGGTTCTCGTATTGGACTGTTCAGCCACCTAAGGACTCATTTTTAGAGTGGAAGCAAGTCTTCCTCGATTCTGAGGGACTGACTATGATGAGTTTTTCGCGAAAGATGTTGCCGGCATCATTAACAATTTTTTCATGATGCCCCTGTACGGGTGCCAGTAGCCCATTCTTTCGATTCATGGGGCACTGGCACCAATACGGGGATAAGAGAGAGAGATTCTTCTACGTGAGGGTATGCATATCATGAAAGGATGAACAGGCGAGGTCTCTTACCCCTCGAAAAAAGAAGGCTGAGGGGTGACCGAAAAGAGGTCTTTAAAATTACGACAGGTTTTGACAGAGTGGATACAGAGAGAATGTTTCCACTTGTGGGGAAGAGCATAACTCGGGGCCATCGATATAAGATAGTCACCAAGAAATCCAATATTGAATTCAGAAGGACATATTTGCCCAAAGAGTGGTGAGATTGTAGAACTCGCTACCACAGGGAGTGGTTGAAGCGAATCGTATAGATGCATTTCAATGGGGGTTGGACAAGCGTGTGAGGGAGGGGAGAATAGAGGGTTATGCTGCTAGATTTAGATGAGGAAAGACGGGAGGAGGTTCGAGTGGAGCATAAAGGCCGGCATGAACTGGTTGGGCTGAATGGCCTGTTTCTGTGCTGTTTACAATTTACTATTACTATTTACAATCTATATTAATGACTTGGATGAAGGGACCTTATTTGAATGGAGAGAAATTACAACATGCTGTGGTATGTTGTTATGGACTGGGGGTCCTTGTGCATGAATCCCAAAAGGTTAGTTTGCAGGTGCAGCAGGTAATCAGGAAGGCGAATGGAATGTTGGCCTTCATTGCGAGAGGGATGGAGTACAAAAGCAGGGAGGTTTTGCTGCAACTGTATAAGGTATTGGTAAGGCCGCACCTGGAGTACTGCGTGCAGTTTTGGTCACCTTACTTAAGGAAGGATATACTAGCTTTGGAAGGGGTACAGAGACGATTCATTCGGCTGATTCCAGAAATGAGGGGGTTACCTTATGATGATAGATTGAGTAGACTGGGTCTTTACTCCTTGGAGTTCAGAAGGATGAGGGGTGATCTTATAGAAACATTTAAAATCATGAAAGGGATAGACAAGATAGAGGCAGAGAGGTTGTTTCCACTGGTCGGAGAGACTAGAACTAGGGGGCACAGCCTCAAAATACGGGGGAGCCAATTTAAAACCGAGTTGAGAAAGAATTTCTTCTCCCAGAGGGTTGTGAATCTGTGGAATTCTCTGCCCAGGGAAGCAGTTGAGGCTAGCTCAATGAATGTATTCAAGTCACAGATAGATAGATTTTTAACCAATAAGGGAATTAAGGGTTACGGGGAGAGGGCGGGTAAGTGGAGCTGAGTCCACGGCCAGATCAGCCATGATCTTGTTGAATGGCGGAGCAGGCTCGAGGGGCTAGATGGCCTACTCCTGTTCCTAATTCTTATGTTCTTATGTTCTTATGACCGAATGTAATGTTGCCAAGTTTGCTGATGATACAAAGATGGGTGGGAAAGCAAATTGTGAGAAGGACACAAAAAATCGTCAAAGGCATATAGACAGGCTAAGTGAGTGGGCAAAAAATTGGCAGATGGAGTATAATGTGGGAAAGTGTCAGGAAAAATAGAAAAGCAAATTATAAATTAAATGGAGGTAAATTACAAAATGCTGCAGTACAGAGTGACCTGGGGGTCCCTGTGCATGAAACAGAAAAAGTTAGTATGCAGGTACAGCAAGTCATCAGGAAGATAACTGGAATGTTGGCCTTTATTGTAAGGGGGATAGAGTATAAAAGCAGAGAAGTCCCGCTCCAACTGTCCGAGAGGCGGGAGTTCCTGGCATTGGTGAGGCCTATAAAAGGCTCAGCGGCAGCGAGAGGTGGCGGCAGTCCGAGAGGCGGGAGTTCCTGGCATTGGTGAGGCCTATAAAAGGCTCAGCAGCAGCGAGAGACGGTGGCAGTCCGAGAGGCGGGAGTTCCTGGCGTTGGTGAGGCCTATAAAAGGCTCAGCGGCAGCGAGAGACGTACCTGTGCAGCTGCAGCGGAGAGAGAAGGCAAAAAAGAAGTAGAAAGAAATCAAAAGGTGACGTCACAGCCAAGGAAGTGAGTGATTGGCTGGTGATTGGTGAGTAGTTTTTCTTTTTTCTCTTCTATAACAGTGAGTAAACGTTAACATTGTTGTTGCCAATTTAAGTGTATCTAAGGGTTAAGTAATGCAGGAGAGCTCGGTCGGGTGTTATGCTCCTCCTGTACCATGTGGGAACTCAGGGACGACTCCAGTGTCCCTGACAACTATGTGTGCAGGAAGTGTATCCACATCCAGCTCCTGACGGTCCGCGTTGCGGAGTTGGAGCTGAGGGTGGATTCACTCTGGAGCATCCACGATGCTGAGAATGACATGAGTATCACGTGTAGCGAGTTGGTCGTACCGCAGGGAAAGGGTCCACAGCCAGATAGGGAATGGAAGACCAACAGGAAGAACAGTGCAAGGAAGGTAGTGCAGGGGTCCCATCTGGTCATCCCCCTGCAAAACAGATACACTGCTTTGGGTACTGTTGAGGGGGATGACTCATCAGGGGAGGGCAGCAGCAGCCAAGTTCATGGCACCGTGATTGGCTCTGTTGCACAGGAGGGCAGGAAAAAGAGTGGGAGAGCGATAGTGATAGGGGACTCAATTGTAAGGGGAATAGATAGGCGTTTCTGCGGCCGCAACCGAGACTCCAGGATGGTATGTTGCCTCCCTGGTGCAAGGGTCAAGATGTCTCGGAGCGGGTGCAGGACATTCTAAAAAAGGAGGGAGATCATCCAGTTGTCGTGGTGCACATTGGTACCAATGACATAGGTAAAAAAAGGGATGAGGTCCTACGAAATGAATTTAAGGAGCGAGGAGCTAAATTAAAAAGTAGGACCTCAAAAGTAGTAATCTCAGGATTGCTACCAGTGCCACGTGTTAGTCAGAGTAGGAATCGCAGGAAAGCGCAGATGGATATGTGGCTTGAGCAGTGGTGCAGCAGGGAGGGATTCAAATTCCTGGGGCATTGGAACCGGTTCTGGGGGAGGTGGGACCAGTACAAACCGGACGGTCTGCACCTGGGCAGGACCGGAACCAATGTCCTAGGGGGAGTGTTTGCGAGTGCTGTTGGGGAGGAGTTAAACTAATATGGCAGGGGGATGGGAACCAATGCAGGGAGAAAGAGGGAAACAAAAAGGAGGCAAAAGACAGAAAGGAGATGAGGAAAAGTGGAGGGCAGAGAAACCCAAGGCAAAGAACAAAAAGGGCCATTGTACAGCAAAATTCTAAAAGGACAAAGGGTGTTAAAAAAACAAGCCTGAAGGCTTTGTGTCTTATGCAAGAAGTATCCGCAATAAGGTGGATGAATTAACTGTGCAAATAGATGTTAACAAATATGATGTGATTGGGATTACGGAGACGTGGCTCCAGGATGATCAGGGCTGGGAACTCAACATCCAGGGGTATTCAACATTCAGGAAAGATAGAATAAAAGGAAAAGGAGGTGGGGTAGCATTGCTGGTTAAGGAGGAAATTAAGGCAATAGTTCGGAAGGACATTAGCTTGGATGATGTGGAATCTATATGGGTAGAGCTGCAGAACACCAAAGGGCAAAAAACGTTAGTAGGAGTTGTGTACAGACCTCCAAACAGTAGTAGTGATGTTGGGGAGGGCATCAAACAGGAAATTAGGAGTGCATGCAATAAAGGTGCAGCAGTTATAATGGGTGACTTTAATATGCACATAGATTGGGTTTACCAAACTGGAAGCAATACGGTGGAGAAGGATTTCCTGGAGTGCATAAAGGATGGTTTTTTAGACCAATATGTCGAGGAACCAACTAGGGGGGAGGCCATCTTAGACTGAGTGTTGTGTAATGAGAGGGGATTAATTAGCAATCTTGTTGTGCGAGGCCCCTTGGGGAAGAGTGACCATAATATGGTGGAATTCTGCATTAGGATGGAGAATGAAACAGTTAATTCAGAGACCATGGTCCAGAACTTAAAGAAGGCTAACTTTGAAGGTATGAGGCGTGAATTGGCTAGGATAGATTGGCGAATGATACTTAAGGGGTTGACTGTGGATGGGCAATGGCAGACATTTAGAGACCGCATGGATGAACTACAACAATTGTACATTCCTGTCTAGCGTAAAAATAAAAAAGGGAAGGTGGCTCAACCGTGGCTATCAAGGGAAATCAGGGATAGTATTAAAGCCAAGGAAGTGGCATACAAATTGGCCAGAAATAGCAGCGAACCCGGGGACTGGGAGAAATTTAGAACTCAGCAGAGGAGGACAAAGGGTTTGATTAGGGCAGGGAAAATGGAGTACGAGAAGAAGCTTGCAGGGAACATTAAGACGGATTGCAAAAGTTTCCATAGATATGTAAAGAGAAAAAGGTTAGTAAAGACAAATGTAGGTCCCCTGCAGTCAGAATCAGGGGAAGTCATAACGGGGAACAAAGAAATGGCAGACCAATTGAACAAGTACTTTGGTTCGGTATTCACTAAGGAGGACACAAACAACCTTCCGGACATAAAAGGGGTCGGAGGGTCTAGTAAGGAGGAGAAACTGAGGGAAATCCTTATTAATCGGGAAATTGTGTTGGGGAAATTGATGGGATTGAAGGCCGATAAATCCCCAGGGCCTGATGGACTGCATCCCAGAGTACTTAAGGAGGTGGCCTTAGAAATAGTGGATGCATTGACAGTCATTTTCCAACATTCCATTGACTCTGGATCAGTTCCTATGGAGTGGAGGGTAGCCAATGTAACCCCACTTTTTAAAAAAGGAGGGAGAGAGATAACAGGGAATTATAGACCGGTCAGCCTGACATCAGTAGTGGGTAAAATGATGGAATCAATTATTAAAGATGTCATAGCAGTGCATTTGAAAAGAGGTGACATGATAGGTCCAAGTCAGCATGGATTTGTGAAAGGGAAATCATGCTTGACAAATCTTTTGGAATTTTTTGAGGATGTTTCCAGTGGAGTGGACAAGGGAGAACCAGTTGATGTGGTATATTTGGACTTTCAGAAGGCTTTTGACAAGGTCCCACACAAGAGATTAATGTGCAAAGTTAAAGCACATGGGATTGGGGGTAGCGTGCTGACATGGATTGAGAACTGGTTGTCAGACAGGAAGCAAAGAGTAGGAGTAAATGGGTACTTTTCAAAATGGCAGGCAGCGACTTCTGGGGTACCGCAAGGTTCTGTGCTGGGGCCCCAGCTGTTTACACTGTACATTAATGATTTAGACGAGGGGATTAAATGTAGTATCTCCAAATTTGCGGATGACACTAAGTTGGGTGGCAGTGTGAGCTGCGAGGAGGATGCTATGAGGCTGCAGAGTGACTTGGATAGGTTAGGTGAGTGGGCAAATGCATGGCAGATGAAGTATAATGTGGATAAATGTGAGGTTATCCACTTTGGTGGTAAAAACAGAGAGACAGACTATTATCTGAATGGTGACAGATTAGGAAAAGGGGAGGTGCAAAGAGACCTAGGTGTCATTGTACATCAGTCATTGAAGGTTGGCATGCAGGTACAGCAGGCGGTTAAGAAAGCAAATGGCATGTTGGCCTTCATAGCGAGGGGATTTGAGTACAGGGGCAGGGAGGTGTTGCTACAGTTGTACAGGGCCTTGGTGAGGCCACACCTGGAGTATTGTGTACAGTTTTGGTCTCCTAACTTGAGGAAGGACATTCTTGCTATTGAGGGAGTGCAGCGAAGGTTCACCAGACTGATTCCCGGGATGGCGGGACTGACCTATCAAGAAAGACTGGATCAACTGGGCTTGTATTCACTGGAGTTCAGAAGAATGAGAGGGGACCTCATAGAAATGTTTAAAATTCTGACGGGGTTAGACAGGTTAGATGCAGGAAGAATGTTCCCAATGTTGGGGAAGTCCAGAACCAGGGACACAGTCTAAGGATAAGGGGTATGCCATTTAGGACCGAGATGAGGAGGAATTTCTTCACCCAGAGAGTGGTGAACCTGTGGAATTCTCTACCACAGAAAGTTGTTGAGACCAATTCACTAAATATATTCAAAAAGAAGTTAGATGAAGTCCTTACTACTAGGGGGATCAAGGGGTATGGCGAGAAAGCAGGAATGGGGTACTGAAGTTGTATGTTCAGCTATGAACTCATTGAATGGCGGTGCAGGCTAGAAGGGCCGGATGGCCTACTCCTGCACCTATTTTCTATGTTTCTATGTTTTTATGTACAGGGTATTGCATGCTGCGTACAGTTTTGGTCTCCTTATTTAAGGAAGGATATACTTGCATTGGAGGCAGTTCAGAGAAGGTTCACTCGTTTGATTCCTGAGATGAAGGGGTTGACATGAAGAAAGTTTGAGCAGGTTGGGACTATACTCATTGGAGTTTCGAAGAATGAGAGGTGATCTTATTGAAACGTATAAGATACTGAGGGGGCTGGACAAGGTAGATGCAGAGAGAATGTTTCCCCTCGTGTTAGAATCTAGAACTAGGGGGCATAGTTTCAGAATAAGGGGCCGCCCATTTAAAACTGAGATGAGGAGGAATTTCTTCTCTCCTGAGGGTTGTAAATCTGTGGAATTCTCTACCCCAGAGAGCTGCGGAGGCTGGGTCATTGAATATAGTTAAGGCGGAGATAGATAGATTTTTGAACGATAAGGGAGTAAAGGTTAATGGAGCGCGGGCAGGGAAGTGCAGCTGAGTCCATGATCAGATCAGCCATGGTCTTATTGATGGTGGAGCAGGCTCGAGGGGCCAAATGGCCGACGCCTGCGCCTATTTCTTGTGTTATTTTATCCTATGTAATCTATGATGATATGAAGCTGGGGTTGTTGTCCTCAAGTGGACGTAAAAGATCCCATGGCACTATTTTGAAGAAGTCAAGGTGATGGCCAATATTTATCCCTCAATCAACATAACAAAAGTACAGATTATCTGGTCCTTACAGCATTGCTGTTTGTGGGAGCTTGCTTGTGTATAAATTGGCTGCCGCGTTTCCCACATTACAACACTGACTACAGTACAAAAGTACTTCACTAACTGTGAAGCGCTTTGGGATGTCCGGTGGTTGTGAAAGATGCTGTATAAATCCAACTCTTTCTTTTGCTTCTAAGTGCCAAGCAGGTTCAGAGGAGAACTGATAGAGGTGTTCAACATTATGATTGGTTTTGATAGAATAAATGAAGAGAAACTGTCTCCAGTGGCAGGAGGGTGAGTGACCAGAGGGTATTTGAGAAGTGTGGGTGTGTGAGAGAAATGTGCTGTTCAGACATTTACTGTGACTGCATGGAAAGGCTCGCAGCTGAGGGAGCAGCGTGTGACGGCTTGACCCGGAAATTGGCGTGGTCCTGGCCTGCAAGACCATCAGCAGGCCGGGGCCATTGGAGGGAGCAGAGTGCGGTGGCATACCACTGCAGGGAGCAGCACGTGCTGCTGCAGGAGGGCGATGGCTACAAAGCCAGGTCGCTGATTGCAGTGCGGGCAGGCACAGCAGGAGGGGCGAAGGAGCGGCGAGAGTTTGTAGAAGAAAGTGACCAGGGCCCAAGAGAGGCGTGACTCTGGGGCCCAGAAGAGGCGAGGGCATAAGAACATAAGAACATAAGAATTAGGAACAGGAGTAGGCCATCTAGCCCCTCGAGCCTGCTCCGCCATTCAACAAGATCATGGCTGATCTGGCCGTGGACTCAGCTCCACTTACCCGCCCGCTCCCCGTAACCCTTAATTCCCTTATTGGTTAAAAATCTATCTCTCTGTGATTTGAATACATTCAATGAGCTAGCCTCAACTGCTTCCCTGGGCAGAGAATTCCACAGATTCACAACCTTCTGGGAGAAGAAATTCCTTCTCAACTTGGTTTTAAATTGGCTCCCCCGTATTTTGAGGCTGTGCCCCCTAGTTCTAGTCTCCCCGACCAGTGGAAGCTACCTCTCTGCCTCTATCTTGTCTATCCCTTTCATTATTTTAAATGTTTCTATAAGATCACCCCTCATCCTTCTGAACTTCAACAAGTAAAGACCCACTCTGCTCAATCTATCATCATTTGGTAACCCCCTCATCTCCGGAATCAGCCTAGTGAATCGTCTCTGTACCCCCTCCAAAGCTAGTATATCCTTCCTTAAGTAAGGTGACCAAAACTGCACACAGTACTCCAGGTGCGGCCTCACCAATACCCTATACAGTTGCAGCAGGACCTCCCTGCTTTTGTACTCCATCCCTCTCGCAATGAAGGCCAACATTCCATTCGCCTTCCTGATTACCTGCTGCACCTGCAAACTAACTTTTTGGGATTCATGCACAAGGACCCCCAGGTCCCTCTGCACCGCAGCATGTTGTAATTTCTCCCCATTCAAATAATATTCCCTTTTACTGTTTGGGCCCAGAGGCAGCACGGGCCGAGCCCACACTGCGATATGTGTGTGCGCGCTCGGTCTGTGCAGCAGAGCTGGTCTCCAGTTACCCTTGGGTAATCCTTGCCACTGGACCAAGACCTAACTCTGTCAAGCCCCGTGTGGTGGCTGGTGTGTAACGGCCACCGCACGTTAAAAAACTCCACGCACAGGCATCTTCCACCCTTCAAGATGTAGTTCGAGATCTGGAATATTAGGTCCTTCATTGAAACACATGTGAACTCATCCCTTTTTGGCGTGGAAGCAAGTCATCCTCGCTTCGAGGGACTGCCTGTGATGATGATCAGACGGGATCAGCGCAGAATAATGTGAATGATGAAATATGCAATGTCAGCCAGTGAAGGTCGCTGTGTTGCATTTTGTGCAAGAGCCCGGATAGCTCAGTCGGTAGAGCATCAGACTTTTAATCTGAGGGTCTAGGGTTCAAGTCCCTATTCGGGCGTTGCTTTTAAATCAATATTCTCAGTTCCCTCTTTCAGGCAATCTTTCACACTGATATCTTTCATGTATCTTAAAGATTTGTTCCGGCTCCCTTTTTCTTTTAAATAGAGGGCATTTCTAATGTCACTGCTTTCAAGTGTACATTGGGTGTTGTCTTCATTGCGAAAAGCAACGGCCGACACAGGGACCTGCAGCCTAGACCCTCATAATAAATCCTGATGCTCCATTATTCGTTCGTTTGTACCACACAATCATTACTTTGCTAGTTTTTAGCTAAAGATATTAAAGCCCGCATGAAAGATATTAACAACATTGTTTTTATTCCGCTATTCTCTGCACCCTTTCCTTGATCAGTTAGCAGCTTCAGAAAGTTCAGTCTGAAGCCCATGGAATATAGTAATGTATTAAACTTCAAAAACTGGGCCAGAAATGCCATTCTTAGCGCCATTCAATCCGGAGAAGCGTGCATTTGGGGAGGGCACCACTTGAAGTGCTAGTAACCGACAGGGCTACCGACCGAGAGCTAGAAAATGGGATTAGGCTGGGTAGCTCTTTGATGGGCTGAAATGGCCTCCTTCCTAAATTTCTATGACTTTGTGATTCCGTAAATGTTATGATGCTCTGAAGCTGGGGTTGTTCTCCTTGGTGCTGAGATTGTTCAGAGGAGATTTGGTAGAGGTGTTGAAAATGATGAATGGTTTTGCTAGCTAAATAAAGAGAAATTGTTTCCAGTGGCGGGGGGGTCTGTAACCAGAGGGTATTTGTGAAGTGTGGGTGTGTCAGAGGAATGTGCTGTTCAGACGGGATCAGTGCAGAAGTATGTAATGTGCAATATCAGCCAGTGAGGACCGCTGTGTTGTTTTCTGCCCGATAGCTCAGTCGGTGCAATCGCAGATCTTTAATCTGAAGGTGCAGAGTTCAAGTCTTTGTTCGGGCATCCCATGAAAAAAACGAGGCTTTCACGCTAATCTTAAAGAGTTGTCACATCCCCATTTTTCTTTTAAATAGAGGTTATTTTCTAATGGCGGTGGTTCACGGTACACTTCTCAATGTCCGACCCTTTTTTGTGGATTCCCTGGCCTTGTGAACCAATCCGGTGAAGTGCGCATTACCTCACACTTCACCGGATTGAATGGCATTACGAATGGCATTTCTGGACCAATTTTTCACGTTCAGTATATCAATATATTTCACGTTGAACTTTCTGAATCTAATAAACGGTAAGGGAAAGGTTGCACAGTATAAGAGAATAATACAATCTTGTTACTATCTTTCATGACTTTAATATCTTTAACTGAAATCTAGTAAAGGAATGATTGTGTGGTACAAACGAATGAATACAAGGTTGTAAATCTGTTTAATGTTGAATACATTCACGAATAAAGCACCAATCACAACAACAACTTGTATTTATATAGCGCCTTTAACGTAGTGAAACATCCCAAGGTGCTTCACAGGAGTATTACGCAATAAAAACTTGACACTGAGCCACATAAGTAGATATTAGGGCAGGTGACCAAAAGCTTGGTCGAAGAGGTAGGTTTTAAGGAGCGTCTTGAAGGAGGAAAGAGAGGTGAAGAGGCGGAGAGGTTTAGGGAGGGAGTTCCAAAGCTTGGGGCCTAGGCAACAGAAGGCACGGCCACCAATGGTTGAATGATTATAATCAGGGATATTCATAAGGGTAGAATTAGAGGAGCGAAGACATCTCGGGGAGGTCATGGGGCTGAAGAAGATCACAGAGACAGGGAGGGGGCGAGGCCATGGAGGGATTTTCAAATAAGGATGAGAATTTTGAAATTGAGGCGTTGCTTAAACGGAAGCCAATGTAGGTCAGCGAGCACAGGGGTGATGGGTGAGCGGGACTTGGTGCGAGTTGGGACATGGGCAGCTGAGTTTTGGATCACCTCTAGTTTACGTGGGTTAGAATGTGGGAGGCCATTCAGAAGTGCGTTGGAATAGTCAAGTCTAGATGTAACAAAGGCCTTCAGCAGTGGATGAGCTGAGACGGGCGATATTGCAGACGCGGAATCAGAATTTATTATGAGGGTCTAGGTTCCAAGTCCCTGTGCAACCATTGCCTTTCTCAATTAAGACAACACCCAAGTTACCCTTGAACGCAATGACATTAGAAAATAACCTGCCAAAAAGAACATAAGAACATAAGAAATAGGAGCAGAAGTAGGCCATACAGCCCTTCGAGCCTACTCCGCCATTTACTACGATCATAGCTGATCTGATCATGGACTCAGGTCCATTTCCCTATCCGCTCCCCATAACCCCTTAATCCCTTATCGGTTAAGAAACTATCTTAAATTTATTCAATATCTCGGCTTCCACAGCTCTCTGAGGCAGCGAATTCCACTGATTTACAACCCTCCGAGAGAAGAAATTCCTCCTCATCTCAGTTTTAAATGGGCGGCCCCTTAGTCTAAGATTATGCCCCCTAGTTCTAGCCTCCCCCATCAATGGAAACATCCTCTCTACATCCACCTTTTCAAGCCCCCCTCACAATTTTATATGTTTCGATAAGATCACCTCTCATTCTTCTGAATTCCAATGAGTAGAGGCCCAACCTACTCAACCTTTCCTCGTAAGTGAACCCACTCATCCCCGGAATCAACCGAGTGAACCTTCTCTGAACTGCCTCCGCAGCAAGTATATCCTTTCGTAAATATAGAAACCAAAACTGCACGCAGTATTCCAGGTGTGGCCTCACCAATACCCTGTATAACTGTAGCTAGATTTCCCTGCTTTTATACTCCATCCCCTTTGCATTAAAGGCCAAGATTCCATTGGCCTTCCTGATCACTTGCTGTACCTGCATACTAACCTTTTGTGTTTCATGCACAAGTACCCCCAGGTCCCGCTGTACTGCAGCACTTTGCAATTTTTCTTCATTTAAATAATAACTTGCTCTTTGATTTTTTTTCTGCCAAAAGACTCAGGCTTGCTTGCAAAATCTTAAAATATATTAAGAAAAATTTTTTTGTGGCTAACATTCAGCAGAGATTAATAAGGTTTATTCAGACAGCAGGAAAACTCAGCGCAAAATACTCGTGTATCATAGGGCTGCATGAAAGTAAGAATTAGTCATCTCGATAATGAACCACTCAATGTACCTTAAAGGAATTAGAACATACCCTCTATTTAATAGAAAGATCGGAATGTGACAAATCTGTCAGATACATTAACGAAATCAACGTGAGAGGCTCATCTTCCGTGGGATTAATTGAAAATTTTGGTATAAAAATAACGCCCGAATAGGGACTTGAACCCTAGACCCTCAGATTAAAAGTCTGATGCTCTACCGACTGAGCTATCCGGGCTCTTGGTTAACACAGCGACCTTCTCTGGCTGATATTGCACATTACATCGTTCACATGCTTCTGCACTAATCTTATCTGAACAGCACATTTCTCTCACACACCCACACTTCACAAATACCCTCTGGTTACAGACCCTCCGCCCACTGGAAACCGTTTCTCTTCATTTACTCGATCAAAATCATTCATCATTTTCAACACCTCTCTGAAATCTCCTCTGAACCTTCTCAGCACGAAAGAGAACTCCAGTTTCATAGGGATAAACCGAGTAATTACAGGCCAGTCAGCCTAACCTCAGTGGTGAGAAAATTATTGGAAAATATTATAGAATCATGGAAGAAACATAAACATTTACAGCATGGAAGGAGGCCATTTCGGCCCATCGTGTCCGCGCAGGCCTACAATGAGCTATCCAGCCTAATCCCACTTTCCAGCTCTTGGTCCGTAGACTTGTAGGTTCTGAGGGACAGGATAAATCTTCATTTTGAAAGACACCATTTCATCAAGTACAGTCAGCATGAATTTGTAAAGGGAAGGTCGTGTCTGACTAATGATTGAATTTTTTGAAGAGGTAGCAAGGAGGGCGGACGAGGGTAGTGCGTTGTATTTGGTGCATATGGATTTTAGCAAGACTTTTGATAAGGTCCCACATGGCAGACTGGTCACGTAAGTAAAAAGCCCATGGGATCCAGGGCAAAGTGGCAAGTTGGATCCAAAACTGGCTCAGTGGCAGGTAAAAAAAGGTAATGGTCGTTGGGTGTTTTTGTGACTGGAAGGCTGTATTCAGTGGAGTTCCACAGGGCTCAGTGCTGGGTCCCTTGCTTTTTGTGGTATATTTCAATGACTTGGACTTGAATGTCGGCAGTATGATTAAGAAGTTTGCAGATGATACAAAAATTGGCCGTGTGGTTGATATTGAAGAAGAAAGCTGTAGACTGCAGGAAGATATCAATCTGTGCTGTAAATTTCTATGATTCTATGATATGATAGAAGAATCATTGTATTTTACACAATGAGTTCATTCGGCCCATCGTGTCTGTGCCGCCCGAACAAGAGCTATCCTGCCTAATCCTACTTTCCAGCTCTTGGTCCGTAGCCCTGCAGGTTACAGCACTTCAAGTGCATATTCAAGTACCTTTCAAATGTCCTGGGCCGCTCTGACCAGTGTGAGAACACCACCGCAGGTCAGGGCTGTAAATAGAGCTGGAGCGCCGGGCCCTGGAACATTGTGGCGGAGGTGCGGCGAACGAGGGTACGGGGCCCAGAAGAGCCGAGAGCCCAGGGGGCAGCATGGGCCCAGCACACACTGCGATATGTGTGCGCACTAGGTCGGTGCAGCAGAGCATAAGAACACAATAAGAATTAGGAACAGGATTAGGCCATCGAGCCCCTCGAGCCTGCTCCGCCATTCAATAAGATCATGGCTGATCTGGCCGTGGATTCAGCTCCACTTACCCGACCGCTCCCCGTAACCCTTAATTCCCTTATTGGTTAAAAATCTATCTATCTGTGACTTAAACACATTCAATGAGCTAGCCTCAACTGCTTCCTTGGGCAGAGAATTCCACAGATTCACAACCCTCTGGGAGAAGAAATTCCTTCTCAGCTCGGTTTTAAATTGGCTCCCCGTATTTTGAGGCTGTGCCCCCTAGTTCTAGTCTCCCCGACCAGTGGAAACAACCTCTCTGCCTCTATCTTGTCTATCCCTTTCATTATTTTAAATGTTTCTATGAGATCACCCCCCATCCTTCTGAACTCCAACGAGTAAAGACCCAGTCTACTCAATCTATCATAAGGTAACCCCCTCATCTCTGGAATCAGCCTAGTGAATCGTCTCTGTACCCCCTCCAAAGCTAGTATATCCTTCCTTAAGTAAGGTGACCAAAACTGCACGCAGTACTCCAGGTGCGGCCTCACCAATACCCTGCACAGTTGCAGCAGGACCTCCCTGCTTTTGTACTCCATCCCTCTCGCAGGTCTCCAGTCGTCCTGGTTAACGCTTGCCACTGGACCAAGACCTAACTCTGTCGAGCCCGTGTGGTGGCTGGTGAGCAACGGTCACCACACATTAAAAAAATCCACGCACAGGCATCTTCCACCCCCTCAACTGGAGTTCAGGACTGGAACATCGGGTCCTTCATTGAAACATCTGCGAACCCGTGGAAGCAAGTCATCCTCGTTTGAGGGACCGCCTATGATGATAATGATGATGAAATGTGGTGAGGGATTTTGCCTCTACCACCCTTTCAGGCAGGGAGCTCCCGACCCTCACCACCCTCTGGGTGAAAAAAGCTCTCCTAATCCCCGCTCATCCTTGTACCAATTACTCTAAATCTATGCTCTCTGGTTATTGACCTCTCTGCTAAGGGAAATAGGTCCTTCCTATCCATTCTACCTGGACATCTCAATTCAATCTCCCCTCAGCCAGACAAGTTGAGAAGGTTGTTTAAAAAAAAAAACACCCTGAGCTTTGTTAATGGAGGCTTGGAGCAGAATAATAAAGAAGTTATGCAACACCATATAAAAACTGGATACGCCTCACCGGAGTATTTTGCTTGTCTAGTCTTTCCACATAACTGAAATCTCTCATCAGAAGACAAGTAAATCTCTTATGCACCCTGTGCAAGGCCTTGACATCTTTCCAAAAGTAGTTCCCATCCGCACAGGGTGACGTTTCTACTTTGAGGACAACCATCCTTTGATGTAGCTGCTCTTTATCTATTTTTATCCTATCCACGAGCACTTCTACTTCCTGCTTTACTGTGACATAGGCAGCATCTTCAGTGAAGACAGATGCAAAGTACCCTTTCAGTACCTCAGCCGTGCCCTCTGCCTTCACAAGAAGACCTTTTCTTTGTCCCCAACAAGCCCGACCTTTCCTTTGTGCTGTTTCATTGTATAATAAGAAACATGTGCATTTATATTGCGCCTTTCACAACCTCAGGATGTGTCAAAGCATTTTACAACAAATGAAGCACTTTTGTGGTGTTGTTACTGTCATAATGTAGGAAACGCGGTAACCAATGTGTGCACAATAAGCTCCCGCAAACAACAATGTGATAATGACCAGATCATCTGTTTTAGTGATGTTGATTGAGTGATAAATATTGACCAGGACACCAGGGAAAACTCCTCTGCTCTTCTACATAATAATGACATTGGATCTTTTACGTCCACCTGAGAGCAGTTGGGACCTCAGTTTAATGTCTCATCCGAAAGACGGCACCTCCAACAGTGCAGTGTCCCCTCAGTACCATCTCTTCAACAGTGCACCGCTCCCTCAGTACTGCCTTCCGACAGTGCAGCGCTCCCTCAGCACTGCTTCTCTGACAGTGTGGCGCTCCCTCAGTACTACCCCTCCGACAGTGCGGCGCTCCCTCAGTACTGCCACTCCGACAGTGCAGCACTCACTCAGTACTGCCCCTCCGACAGTGCAGCGCTCCCTCAGTACTGCCACTCCGACAGTGCAGCACTCACTCAGTACTGCCCCTCCGACAGTGCAGCACTCCCTCAGTACTGCCACTCCGACAGTGCAGCACTCACTCAGTACTACCCCTCCGACAGTGCGGCGCTCCCTCAGTACAGCCCCTCCGAAAGTGCGGTGCTCCCTCAGTATCGCCCCTCCCACAGTGCGGCGCTCCCTCACTACTGCCCCTCCGACAGTGAGGCGCTCCCTCAGTACTGCCCCTCCGACAGTGAGGCACTCCCTCAGTACTGCCCCACCGACAGTGCAGCACTCCCTCAGGGTGGGGGGTGGTGGGAGCTCGGCCGCGCGAGCTCCGCCTCTTTGTGCCATCACCGCTTGGGCCCCGCCTCCTTCTCCAAGCCTGACGTCATGGCGTGAGCGAGCCGGAGCGCATGACCACAGAAACCGCCCCTCGCGCGTGTTCCGTTGGGGCTTGCTGCCAACCCAGAAGAGGGCGGGGCTACGGGCGAGGCGGGGCTGCTGCTGGTTCGGCCACTCTGCGCAGGCGCAGGGCCAGTCGGCGTGTCTCCGCCCCTGCCCTGAGAGGCCGATTGTTGATCGAGCGCATGCTCAGTTCCACCCCTCGGCTGCCCCCTTCCCCCAGCGCCCCTGGAACAGGAGGTAGGGCTAACTGAGCGCATGCTCGGGCCCGGCCCGGCGAATGGCGGCCCGGACGATGAGTTAGAGGCGAATTGGCGGCGGGGCTGGGGGGGAGGAGGAAAAGGCGCCGCCATGTCCCGAGAGATGTTGGCGTTGGGCGGAGCGGGACGTCAGGTGAGGAGCGGGGGAGGGAGACACCGCGGTGTGTGTGCCGGTGTGTGTGTGTGGGCGGCGTCAGTCGGGGCTTCCCGTAGGCCGCAGGCTCTGCCCTCCCTCCCCTGGGCAGGTGACGGCCCCTCACCTTGTCTCCCTGTGGGCACGGAGCTCCACACCCCCCACGGCCCAGCCACTGGGTGCAGAAATCTCCCTTAAACCCCCCCAATTACTGTAAATCTTAAACCCCCCCAATTACTGTAAATCTTAAACCCCCCCAATTACTGTAAATCTTATACCTCCCCAATTACTGTAAATCTTAAACCCCCCAATTACTGTAAATCTTAAACCCCTCCAATTACTGTAAATCTTAAACCCCCCAATTACTGTAAATCTTAAACCCCCCCAATTACTGTAAATCTTAAACCCCCAATTACTGTAAATCTTAAACCTCCCCAATTACTGTAAATCTTAACCCCCCCCAATTACTGTAAATCTTAAACCCCCCAATTACTGTAAATCTTAAACCCCCAATTACTGTAAATCTTAAACCCCCCAATTACTGTAAATCTTAAACCCCCCCAATTACTGTAAATCTTAAACCCCCCAATTACTGTAAATCTTAAACCCCCCAATTACTGTAAATCTTAAACCCCCCCAATTACTGTAAATCTTAAACCTCCCCAATTACTGTAAATCTTAACCCCCCCAATTACTGTAAATCTTAAACCCCCCAATTACTGTAAATCTTAAACCCCCAATTACTGTAAATCTTAAACCCCCCAATTACTGTAAATCTTAAACCTCCCCAATTACTGTAAATCTTAAACCCCCCAATTACTGTAAATCTTAAACCCCCCAATTACTGTAAATCTTAAACCCCCCCAATTACTGTAAATCTTAAACCCCCAATTACTGTAAATCTTAAACCCCCCCAATTACTGTAAATCTTAAACCCCCAATTACTGTAAATCTTAAACCCCCCAATTACTGTAAATCTTAAACCCCCCAATTACTGTAAATCTTAAACCCCCCAATTACTGTAAATCTTAAACCCCCCAATTACTGTAAATCTTAAACCCCCCAATTACTGTAAATCTTAAACCTCCCCAATTACTGTAAATCTTAAACCTCCCCAATTACTGTAAATCTTAAACCCCCCAATTACTGTAAATCTTAAACCCCCCAATTACTGTAAATCTTAAACCCCCCAATTATTGTAAATCTTATACCTCCCCAATTACTGTAAATCTTAAATCCCCCAATTACTGTAAATCTTAAACCCCCCAATTACTGTAAATCTTAAACCTCCCCAATTATTGTAAATCTTAAACCCCCCAATTATTGTAAATCTTAAACCTCCCCAATTACTGTAAATCTTAAACCTCCCCAATTACTGTAAATCTTAAACCTCCCCAATTACTGTAAATCTTAAACCCCCCCCCAATTATTGTAAATCTTAAACCCCCCAATTACTGTAAATCTTAAACCTCCCCAATTACTGTAAATCTTAAACCTCCCCAATTACTGTAAATCCTAAACCTCCCCAATTACTGTAAATCTTAAACCCCCCAATTACTGTAAATCTTAAACCCCCCAATTATTGTAAATCTTAAACCCCCCAATTACTGTAAATCTTAAACCTCCCAATTACTGTAAATCTTAAACCCCCAATTACTGTAAATCTTAAACCCCTAATTACTGTAAATCTTAAACCCCCCAATTACTGTAAATCTTAAACCCCCAATTACTGTAAATCTTAAACCCCCAATTACTGTCAATCTTAAACCTCCCCAATTACTGTAAATCCTAACCCCCCAATTACTGTAAATCTAACCCCCCAATTACTGTAAATCTAACCCCCCATTACTGTAAATCTTAAACCCCCCATTACTGTAAATCTTAACCCCCATTACTGTAAATCTTAAACCCCCCCCCAATTACTGTGAATCTTAAACCTCCCCCCAATTACTTTAAATCTATGCCCCCTGGTTGTTGACCTCTCTACCAAGGGAAACAGGTCCTTCCTATCCACTCTATCCAGGCCCCTCATAATGCGTTTCCCACATTCCAACAACGACTATGCTTCAAAAAGTGCTTTATTGGACGCAAATCGCTGAGACGTCCGGTGGTCGTGAAATGCACGATATAAATCCAAGTCTTTCTTTCTAGTTCTAATGAAACCTTTGCTGCGTTCTGCTTTCCTCAGTCCCCAATTTCTAATTACACAGTTACTGTGTTCCCCTAAATTTCCCTGATATAGAAATTTACAGCACGGAAGGAAGCCATTTCAGCCCATCGTGTCTGCGCCGGCCGACAAAGAGCCACCCAGCCGAATCCCACTTTCCAGCTCTCGGTCCGTAGCCCTGTAGATTACAGCACTTCAGGTGCCCATCCAGGTACTTTTTAAATGTGTTGCGGGTTTCTGCCTCTACCACCCTTTCAGGCAGTGAGTTCCAGACCCCCACCACCCTCTGGGTGAAGACATTTCCCCTCCAATCCCCTCTAAACCTCCCCCCAATTACTTTAAATCTATGACCCCTGGTTGTTGACCTCTTTACCAAAGGAAACTGGTCCTTCCTATCCACTCTATCCAGGCCTCTCATAATTTTATGCACCTCAATCACAACTCCCCTCAGCCTCCTCTGTTCCAAAGAAAACAACGCCACCCTGTCCAATCTTTCCCCATTGCTAAAATTCTCCACTCCTGGCAGCATTCTTGAAAATCTCCTCTGTATCCTCTCCAGTGTAATCACATCCTTCCTGTAATGTATGGGTCTCTAACAATTCCTGTGACAGGGACTGTGGCTCTCGTATCGGACTGTTCAGCCATCAAAGAACTCATTTTAAAAGTGGAAGCAGGTCCTCCTCGATTCCGAGGGACTGCCGATGATGATGTAATGTATGAGGTATGGAGAGAAACCAGGAAAAGGGGTACTGAGGTGAATGATCAGCCATGATCTTATTGCATGGCGGTGCAAGCTCGAAGAGCCAAATGGCCCACTCCTGCACCTATTTTCTATGTTTCGATGTGGGGACCAGAACTGCACCCAGTGCTCCAGCTGCGGCCTAACCGGTGTTTTATACAGTTCAAGCATAACCTCCCTGCTCTTGTATTCTATTCCCCTCTCCTCTCCCATAAGAGCATAAGAAATAGGAACAGGAGTGGGCCATACGGCCCCTCGAGCCTGCTCCGCCATTCAATAAGATCATGGCTGATCCGATCATGGACTCAGCTCCACTTCCCTGCCCGCTCCCCATAACCCTTCACTCCCTTATCGTTTAAGAGACTGTCTCCTATTTCTGTCTTAAACTTATTCAATGTCCCAGCTTCCACAGCTCTCTGAGGCAACGAATTCCACAGATTTACAACCCTCTGAGAACAAATTTTTCCTCATCTCAGTTTAAAATGGGCGGCCCCTTATTCTAAGATCATGCCCTCTCGATCTAGTCTCCCCCATCAGTGGAAACATCCTCTCTGCATTAACCTTGTCAAGCCCCCTCATAATCTTATACGTTTCGATAAGATCACCTCTCATTCTTCTGAATTCCAATGAGTAGAGGTCCAACCTACTCAACCTTTCCTCATAAGTCAACCCCCCCACCATCCCCGGAATCAACCGAGTGAACCACCTTCGAACTGCCTCCAAAGGAAGTATATCCTTTTGTAAGTATGGAAACCAAAACTGCACGCAGTATTCCAGGTGTGGCCTCACAAAACCCTTTATAGCTGTAACAAGATTTCCCTGCTTTTATACTCCATCCCCTTTGCAATAAAGGCCAAGTTTCCATTGGCCTTCCTGATCACTTGCTGTACCTGCATACTATCCTTTTGTGTTTCATGCACAAGTACCCCCAGGTCCCGCTGTACTGCAGCACTTTCTCCATTTAAATAATAACTTGCTCTTGGATTTTTTTCTGCCAAAGTGTCCTTCCTATCCACTCGATCCAGGCCCCTCATAATTTTATACACCTCAATCAGGTCTCCCCTCAGCCTCTTCTGTTCCAAAGAAAACAAACCCAGCCTATCCCATCTTTCATCACAGCCAAAATTCTCCACTCCCGGCAACATCTTCATAAATCTCTTCCGCACCCTCTCCAGTGCAATCGCGTCCTTCCTGTAATGCGGTTCCCAAAGCAAGCGCTCAACTCGGAACTCCTTCACGGCAAACGAGCCAAAGGTGAGCAGAGGAAACGTTGCAAGGATATCCTCAAAGCCTCCCTGATAAAGTGCAACATCCCCACCGACACCTGGGAGTCCCTGGCCAAAGACCGCCCTCAGTGGAGGAAGTGCATCCGAGAGGGCGCTGAGCACCTCGAGTATCGTCGCCGAGAGCATGCAGAAATCAAGCGCAGGCAGCGGAAAGAGCGTGCGGCAAACCAGTCCCATCCACCCTTTCCCTCAACAGCAATCTGTCCCACCTGTGACAGGGACTGTGCTTCTCGTATTGGACTGTTCAGCCACCTAAGGACTCATTTTTAAGAGTGGAAGCAAGTCTTCTCGATTCCGAGAGACTGCCGATGATATGATGATGATGACCAGAATTATATGCAGTTCTCCAGTTGTGGCCTAACCAGTGTTTTATACAGTTCAAGCATAACTCCTTGCTCTTGTAGTGATCAGGAAGGCCAATGGTATCTTGGCCTTCATTGCAAAGGGGATGGAGTATAAAAGCATCCCCTTGCTACAGTTATACAGGTTATTGGTGAGGCCACTCCTGGAATACTGCGTACAGTTTTGGTTTCCATATTTAACAAAGGATATACTTGCATTGGAGGCAGTTCAGAGAAGGTTTATTAGGTTGATTCTGGGAGTGAGGGGGTTGACTTATGAGGAAAGGTTGAGTAGGTTGGGCCTCGACTCATTGGAATTCAGAAAAATGAGAGTTGATCTTATCGAAACGTATAAGCTTATGAGGGGGCTTGACAAGATGGATGCAGAGAGGATGTTTCCACTGATAGGGCAGACTAGAACCAGGGGGCATAATCTTAGAATAAGGGGCCGCTCATTTAAAACTGAGATGAGGAGGAATTTCTTCTCTGAGAATTGTAAATCTGGAATTTGCTGCCTCACAGAGCTCTGGATGCTGGGTCATTGAATGAGTTTAAGACAGAGATAGACAGTTTCTTAACTGAAAAGGGATTAAGGGGTTATGGGAAGCGGAAAGGGAAGTGGACCTGAGTCTATGTATGGAACAGCCATGATCGTATTAAATGGCGGAGCAGGCTCGAGGGGCCGTATGGCCTACTCCTGTTCCTATTTCTTATGTTCTTCTGTATTCTATGCCTCAGCCAACAAAGGCAAACATTCCGTATGCCTTCTTAACTACTTTATTAACCTGGCCTGCTACTTTCAGCGATCGATGGCCCTGCACTCCAAGGTCCCTTTGTTCCTCTATACTTCTCAATGTCCTACCATTTAATGTGTATTCCCTTGCCTTGTTGGCCCTCCCCAAATGCATTACCTCCCACTTCTCCGGATTGAATTCCATTTGCCATTGTTCTGCCCACCTGACATTGATATCCTCCTGCAGTCCGCAGCTTTCTTCTTCATTATCAACCACACAGCCGATTTTGGTATCATCTGCAAACTTCTTAATCATACCCCCTATATTCAAGATTATATTCAAGATTATCTATGATCGAATTGAATGGCGGAACAGGAGCTACATGACCCAACCTTGTTCCTTTGAGAGGACATGGGAATACAGAACACAGCAACTGTTTAATTAGTACCAAGGGACTTCGGTAACGCTGTAACTGTTAAATTGGAAATAGATAACGGGGAAATTTCGGGGAACACAGTTAGATTTTGATCTCTTATTTTGTTTCCTGTATTTTTGGAACTAAGGTGGGTAGATGGGAACAGGGGCTAAATGGCCCAACCTTGTTCAACAATAACGATGACTTGTATTTATATGGTGTCTTTAATATAGTGAAACATAGAAAATAGGTGCAGGAGTAGGCCATTCGGCCCTTCGAGCCTGCACCACCATTCAATGAGTTCATGGCTGAACATGCAACTTCAGTACCCCATTCTTGCTTTCTCACCATACCCCTTGATCCCCCTAGTAGTAAGGACTATATCTAACTCCTTTTTGAATATATTTAGTGAATCGGCCTCAACAACTTTCTGTGGTAGAGAATTCCACAGGTTCACCACTCTCTGGGTGAAGAGATTTCTCCTCATCCCGGTCCTAAATGGCTTAACCCTTATCCTTAGACTGTGACCCCTGGTTCTGGACTTCCCCAACATCGGGAACATTCTTCCTGCATCTAACCTGTCTAAACCCGTCAGAATTTTAAACGTTTCTATGAGATCCCCTCTCATTCTTCTGAACTCCAGTGAATACAAACCCAGTTGATCCAGTCTTTCTTGATATGTCAGTCCCGCCATCCCGGAATCAGTCTGGTGAACCTTCGCTGCATTCCCTCAATAGCAGGAATGTCCTTCCTCAAGTTAGGAGACCAAAACTGTACACAATACTCCAGGTGTGGCCTCACAATGCCCCTGTACAGCTGCAGTAACACCTCCCTGCCCATGTACTCAAATCCCCTCGCTATGAAGGCCAACATGCCATTTGCCTTCTTAACCGCCTGCTGTACCTGCATACCAACTTTCAATGACTGATGTACCATGACACCCAGGTCTCGTTGCACCTCCCCTTTTCCTAATCTGTCACCATTCAGATAATAGTCTGTCTCTCAGGTTATCCACTTTGGTGGTAAAAACAAACATTTATCCACATTATACGTCATCTGCCATGCATTTGCCCACTCACCTAACTCTGCAGCCTCATAGCATCTTCCTCGCAGCTCACACTGCCACCCAACTTAGTGTCATCTGCAAATTTGGAGATACTACATTTAATCCCCTTGTCTAAATCATTAATGTACAATGTAAACAGATGGCCCCCAGCACAGAACCTTGTGGTACCACACGAGTCACTGCTGCCATTCTGAAAAGTACCCATTTACTCCTACTCTTTGCTTCCTGTCTGCCAACCAGTTCTCAATCCACGTCAGCACACTACCCCCAATCCCATGTGCTTTAACTTTGCACAATCTCTTGTGTGGGACCTTCTGAAAGTCCAAATACACCACATCAACTGGTTCTCCCTTGTCCACTCTACTGGAAACATCCTCAAAAAATGCCAGAAGATTTGTCAAGCATGATTTCCCTTTCACAAATCCATGCTGACTTAGACCTATCATGTCACCTCTTTCCAAATGCGCTGCTATGACATCCTTAATAATTGATTCCATCATTGTACCCACTACTGATGTCAGGCTGACCGGTCTATAATTCCGTTTTCTCTCTCCCTCCTTTTTTAAAAAGTGGGGTTACATTGGCTACCCTCCACTCGATAGGAACTGATCCAGAGTCAATGGAATGTTGGAAAATGACTGTCAATGCATCTGCTATTTCCAAGGCCACCTCCTTAAGTACTCTGGGATGCAGTCCATCAGGCCCTGGGGATTTATCGGCCTTCAATCCCATCAATTTCCCCAACACGATTTCCCGACTAATAAGGATTTCCCTCAGTTCCTCCTCCTTACTAGACCCTCCGACCCCTTTTATATCCGAAACGTCCCAAGGCGCTTCACAGGAGTATTGAGATTTTAAAAAATTTGACACCGAGCCACCTCGGGTGAAATTAGGGCAGGTGACCAAAAGCTTGGTCAAAGAGGTAGGTTTTAAGGAGCGTCTTAAAGGAGGAAAGGGAGGTAGTGAGGCGGAGACATTTAGGGAGGGAATTCCAGAGCTTGGGTCCGAGACAACAGAAGGCACGGTCAGGGATGTTCAAGAGGGCAGAATTAGAGGAGCGCAGATATCTCGGGGGTTGACTGGAGGAGATTAGAGATAGGAAGGGGGCGAGACATGGAGGGATTTGAAAACAAGGATGAGAATTTTGAAATCGAGGCGTTGCTTAACTTGGAGCCAATGTAAGTCAGCGAGCACAGGGTGATGGGTGAGCGGGTCTTGGTGCGAGTTAGGACACGGGCAGCCGAGTTTTGGATCTTATGTTCCTATAACAGTACTTGGGAATACAGAATACAGCAACTGTTCAATTAGCACCACGGAACCGAGGGACTTCGGGAACACCACAGCTGTTGAATTGTAAATAGATAACCGGGAAATTTAGGGGAACACAGTCTGTGTAATTAGAAATAGGGGACAGAGAAAAGGAGAACACAGCAACGGTTTCATTAGAAATAGAAAGAAAGAAAAACTTGCATTTATATAGTGCCTTTCGCTACCTCAGGACATCCCGGAGCACTTTACGGCCAATAAAACACTTTTTGGAGTGTCGTCACTGTTGTAACGTGGGATATGAACCCTATCCTGTCCTGATGCTATGATGTTCTAAGACGCTTTTAACAGATCACACTCCTTGTATTTAATCACTTCTGTGAGATATGATCAGTTATTTTGTTATTTCCTATATTTGTGGAACCAAGGCGGGTAGATGGAGTTAAGATTATCCATCATCTAATTGAATGGCGGAACGTGTCCACAGATCTCTGAAGGTAGCAGGCCAGGTGGATAAGAAGGCATACGGAATGCTTGCCTTTATTAGCCGAGGCATAGAATACAAGAGCGGGGGGGTTATACTTGAACTGTATAAAACATTAGTTAGGCCATAGCTGGAGTACTGCGTGCAGTTCTGGTCTGGTCACAGGAAGGGTGTATTTGTACCAGAGAGGGTACAGAGGAGATTTACGAGGATGTTGCAGAATTTTTGCTGTGAGGAAAGATTGGATAGGCTCGGTTTGTTTTCTTTGGAACAGAGGAGGCTGAGGGGAGACCTTATTGAGGCGTGTAAAATTATGAAGGGCCTGGATAGAGTGGATAGGAAGGACTTGTTTCCATTAGCAGAGTGGTCAACCACCAGGGGGCATAGATTTAAAGTAATTGGGGGGAGGTTTCGAGGGGATTTGAGGGGAAATGTCTTCACCCAGAGGGCGGTGGGGGTCTGGAACTCACTACCTGAAAGGGTAGTAGAGGCAGAAACTCTCACCACATTTAAAAAGTACCTGGATGGGCACCTGAAGTGCTGTAATCTACAGGGCTACGGACCCAGGGTGGCTATGGAAAGTGGGATTCGGCTAGGTAGCTCTCTGTCGGCCGGCGCGGACACGATGGGCTGAAATGGCTTCCTTCCGTGCTGTAAATTTCTATATCAGGGAAATTTAGGGAAACACAGTAACTGTGTAATTAGAAATTGGGGACTGAGGAAAGCAGAACGCAGCAAAAGTTTCATTAGAACTAGAAAGAAAGACTTGGATTTATATCGTGCATTTCACAACCACTGGACGTCTCAGCGATTTGCGTCCAATAAAGCACTTTTTGAAGCGCGGTCGTTGTTGTAATGTGGGAAAAGTGGCAGCCAATATCCGCACAAGCAAACTCCCACAGACAGCAATGTGATAATGACCAGATAATCTGTTTTTGTTATGTTGATATGTAGCAAAATGGCAATATCCCTCAGTGCCCCAAAAATCGGCTGCACATGTCCTAATTCGCACCAAGTCCTGCTCACCCATCACCCCTGTGCTCGCTGACCTACATTGGCTCCTGGTTAAGCAACGCCTCGATTTCAAAATTCTCATCCTTGTTTACAAATCCCTCCATGGCCTCGCCCCTCTCTAATCTCTTCCAGCTCCACAATCCCCCTCCCCGCACGAGATGTCTGTGCTCCTCAAATTCTGTCCTCTTGACCATCCCCCATTACAACTGTTCAACCATTGGTGGCCGTGCCTTCAGTTGCCTTGGCCCCAAGCTTTGGAACTCCCTGCCTAAACCTCTGCCTCTTGACCTCTCTTTCCTCGTTTAAGATGCTCCTTAAAACCTACCTTTTTGACCAAACGTTTGGTCATTTCCCATGATGTCTTTTGTAGCTTGGTGTCAAATGTATTTATATTTTGTCTTGCAACACTCCTCTGGGACGTTTTACTGCGTTAAAGGCGCTATATAACTACAAGTTGTTGTAACTCTATCAGCGTAACCCTCTATTCCCTTCTCCCTCGTGCTTGTCTAGCCGCCCCTTAAATGCATCTGTACTATTCGCTTCATTTAAGAAGATAAGAAATAGGAGCAGGAGTCGGCCATTATGCCCCTCGAGCTTGTTCCGCCATTCAGTAAGATCATGGCTGATCTGATCCTGGACTCAGCTCCACTTCCCCATAACCCTTAACTCCCTTATCATTCAAAAATCTGTCTATCTCCCCCTTAAATATATTCAATGACCCAACCTCCACAGCTCTCTGGGGCAGAGAATTCCAAAAATTCTGAGAAGAAATTCCTCCTCATTTCAGTTTTAAATGGGCAACCCCTTGTTCTGAAACTATGCCCCCTAGTTCTAGAATTCCCCCATGAGGGGAAACATTCTCTCTGCATCTACCCTCTACAGCCCCCTCAGAATCTTGTACGTTTCAATAAGATCACCTCTCATTCTTCTCAACTCTAAGGAGTATAGGCCCAACCTGCTCAACCTTTCTTAATATGACAACCCCTTCATCTCAGGAATCAACCTAGTGAACCTTCTCTGAACAGCCTCCAATGCAAGTATATCCCTCCTTAAATAAGGAGACCAAAACTGTACGCAGTACTCCAGGTGTGGCCTCACCAATACCCCTGTACAGGTGTAGAAGGACTTCCCTACTTTTATACTCTATCCCCCACGCAATAAAGGCCAACATTCCATTTGCCTTCCTGATTATTTGCTGTACCTGCATACTAACTTTTTGTGTTTCATGTACAAGAACCCCCAGGTGTGTACTGCAGCATTTTGTAATCTCTTTCCATTTAAATAACTTGCTTTTTTATTTTTCCTACCAAAGTGGATAACCTCACTCCCTGTGATGGCGAGTTCCACATTCTCACCACTCTTTGGGTAAAGAAGTTTCTACTGAATTCTCTATTGGATTTCTTGGTGACTATTTTATGTTGATGGCCTCTAGTTTTGCTCTTCCCCACAAGTAGAAACATTCTCTCTGTACCACTCTGTCAGAACCTTTCAATAAGTTTAAAGACCTCTATTATGTCATCCCTCAGCCTTCTTTGTTCAATAGAAAAGAAACCCAACATGTTCATCCTTTCCTGATCTGTATACCCCTGCATAAGAAGCAGGAGTCGACCATTTGGCCCCTCGAGCCTGCTCTGCCATTTAATATCATGGCTGATCGGATCATGGGCTCAGATCCACTTCCGTGCCCTGCATTTCTGATGATATCCTTGTAAATCTTCTCTGCACCTTCTCCAGTGCCTCCATATCTTTTTTATCATATGGCGACCAGAACTGCACTCAGTACTCCCAAGTGCATGGTCCATCCAAGGTTCGATACAGGTTTAGCATAACTTCCCTACTTTTGGATTCTATCCCTTGAGAAATAAACCCGAGTGTTTGGTTTGCTTTTTTTATGGCCCTGCTCAACGACTGAGCCTCCACAGCCCTCTGAGGCAGAGAATTCCAAAGATTCACCACCCTCTGAGTGAAGAGATTTCTCCTCATCTCAGCCCTAAATGGCCAAGCCCTTAATCTGAGTCAGTGACAATGGAAACTGCCTCGGTAAACATCCAGCTGCCGTTACACCCGCCCAACAATCCCCTCCATCTCCCACATTAACCCCTCAGTTTTGGTATTTATGGAGAATATAAAACCCAAGTGTGATTGGGGAAGGATGTACAAGAGTAAGGAAGTCTTGCTACATTTGTACAGGGCCTTGGAGTACTGTGCACAGTTTTGATCTCCTTATCTAAGGAACATAACATGAGAAATAGGAGCAGGAGTAGGCCATATGGCCCCTCGAGCCTGCTCCGCCAGAAAAGAAAATACTAGGGGACCGAGGCTCTTGCGAGGAGGAGGAACTGAGGGAAATCCTTATTAATCAGGAAATTGTGTTCGGAAAATTGATGGGATTGAAGGCCGATAAATCCCCACGGCCTGATGGTCTGCATCCCAAAGTACTTAAAGAAGTGGCCCGTGAAATAGTAGATGCATTGGTGGTCATTTTCCAACATTCTATAGACTCTGGATCAGTTCCAATGGATTGGAGAGTAGCTAATGTAACCCCACTTTTTAAAAAAGGAGAGAGAGAAAACAGGGAATTATCGACTGGTCAGCCTAACAACGGTATGTGGAAAATGCTGGAATCAGTTATTAAAGATGTAATAGCAGCACATTTGGAAAGCAGTGACAGGATCGGTCCAAGTCAGCATGGATTTGTGAAAGGGAAATCATGCTTGACACATCTAGAATTTTTTGAGGATGTAACTAGTAGATTAGATAAGGGAGAACCAGATGATGTGGTGTATTTGGACTTTCAAAAGGCTTTTGATGAGGTCCCACATAAGAGATTACTGTGCAAAATTAAAGCACATTGTATTGGTGCTAATGTATTGACATGGATCGAGAACTGGTTGGCAGACAGGAAGCAAAGAGTAGGAATAAAAAAGTCCTTTTCAGAATGGCAGGCAGTGACTAGTGGGGTACCGCAACTTTCAGTGCTGGGACCCCAGCTATTTACAATATATATTAATGATTTAGACAAAGGAATTGATGTAATATCTCCAAGTTTGCAGATGACACGAAGCTGGGTGGCAGTGTGAGCTGTGAGGAGGATGCTAAGAGGCTGCAGGGTGACTTGGACAGTTTAGGTGAGTGGGCAAATGCATGGCAGATGCAGTATAATGTAGATAAATGTGAGGTTATCCACTTTGGTGGCAAAAACAGGAAGGCAGAATATTATCTGTGTGGTGACAGATTAGGAAAAGGGGAGGTGCAACGAGACCTGAGTGTCGTGGTACATCAGTCATTGAAAGTTGGCATGCAGGTACAGCAGGCGGTGAAGAAGGCAAATGGTATGCTGGCCTTCATAGCTAGGGGATTTGAGTATAGGAGCAGGGAGGTCTTACTGCAGTTGTACAGGGCCTTGATGAGGCCACACTTGGGATATTGTGTACAGTTTTGGTCTCCTAATCTGAGGAAGGACATTCTTGCTATTGAGGGAGTGCAGCGAAGGTTCACCAGACTGATTCCCGGGATGGCAGGACTGACATAAGAGGAATGAATGGATCAACTAGGCTTATATTCACTGGAATTTAGAAGAATGAGAAGGGATCTCAGAGAAACATATAAAATTCTGACGGGATTGGATAGGTTAGATGCAGGAAGAATGTTCTCGATGTTGGGAAAGTCCAGAACCAGAGGTCACAGTCTAAGGATAAGGGTTAAGCCATTTAGGACTGAGATGAGGAGAAACTTCTTCACTCACAGAGAATTGTAAACCAGTGGAACTCTCTAACATAGAAAGTTGTTGAGGCTAGTTTGTTAGATATATTCAAAAGGGAGTTAGATGTGACCTTTGCGGCTAAAGGGATCAAGGGGTATGGAGATAAAGCAGGAATGGGGAACTGAAGTTGCATGATCATATTGAAGGGCCGAATGGCCTACTCCTGCACCTATTTTCTATGTTTCCACCATTTAATACGATCATGGCTGATCCGCTCATGGACTCAGGTCCACTTCCCCACCCGCTCCCCATTACCCCTTATTCCCTTATTGTTTAAGAAAATGTCTGTTTCTGTCTTAAATTTATTCAATGTCCCAGCTTCCACAGCTCTCTGAGGCAGCAAATTCCACAGATCCACAACCCTCTGAGAGAAGAAATTTCTCCTCATCTGAGTTTTAACTGGGCGGCCCCTTATTCTAAGATCATGCCCTCTAGTTCTAGTCTCCCCCATCAGTGGAAACATCCTCTCTGCATCCACCTTGTCAAGCCCCCTCATAATCTTATACGTTTTGATAAGATCACCTCTCATTCTTCTGAATTCCAATGAGTAGAGGCCCAACCTGCTCAATCTTTCCTCATAAATCAACCCCCTCATCTCTGGAATCAACCTAGTGAACCTTCTCTGAACTGCCTCCAAAGCAAGTATATCCTCTCTTAAATATGGAAACCAAAACTGCACGCAGTGTTCCAGGTGTGGCCTCACCAATACCCTGTGCAACTGTAGCAAGACTTCCCGCTTTTATACTCCATCCCCTTTGCAATAAAGGCCAAGTTTCCATTGGCCTTCCTGATCACTTGCTGTACCTGCATACTAACCTTTTGTGTTTCATGCACAAGTACCCCCAGGTCCCGCTGTACTGCGGCACTTTGCAATCTTTCTCCATTTAAATACTAGCTTGCTCTTTGATTTTTTTCTGCCAAAGTGCATGACCTCACACTTTCCAACATTATACTCCATCTGCCAAATTTTTGTCCACTCACTTAGACTGTCTATGTCGTTTGGCAGATTTTGTGTGTCTTCCTCACACATTGCTTTTCCTCCCCTCTTTGTATCGTCGGCAAACTTGTCTACGTTACACTCAGTCCCTTCCTCCAAGTCGTTAATATAGATTGTAAATAGTTGGAGTTCCAGCACTGATCCCTGCGGCACCCCACTGGTCGCTGATTGCCAACCAGAGAGTGAACCATTTATCCCTACTCTTTGTTTTCTGTTCGTTAGCCAATCCTCTATCCATGCTAATATATTATCCCCAACCCCATGAACTTTTATCTTGTGCAGTAACCTTTTATGCCTTCTGGAAGTCCAAATACACCACATCCCCTGGTTCCCCTTTATCCACCCTGTTCGTTACATCCTCAAAGAATTCGAGGGAATTTGTCAAACATGACTTCCCCTTCATAAATCCATGCTGACTTTGCCTGACCAAATTTTGCTTTTCCAAATGTCCTGCTACTGCTTCTGTAATAATGGACTCCAACATCTTCCCAACCACAGATGTTGGGCTAACTGGTCTATAGTTTCCTGCTTTTTGTCTGCCTCCTTTTTTAATTAGGAGCATTACATTTGCAGTTTTCCAATCTGCTGGGACCTCTCCAGAATCCAGGGAATTTTGGTAAATTACAACCAATACATCCACAATCCCTGCCACTACTTCTCAAGACCCAAGGATGTAAGCCATCAGGTCCAGGGGATTTATCTGCCTTTAATCCCATTATCTTACTGAGTACCACCTCCTTCGTGATTGTGATTGTGTTAAGTTCCTGCTCCCCCTATAGCCCCTTGACTATCCACTGTTGGAATGTTATTAGTATCCTCTACCGTAAAGACTGAAACAAAATATATATTCAGAGTTTCTGCCATCTCCATGTTCCCCATTACTAATTCCCAGGTCTCGTGCACCAAGGGATCAACATTTACTTTCGCCACTCTTTTCCTTTTTATATACCGATAGAAACTCTTGCTGTCTGTTTTTATATTTTGTGCTAGTTTACTTTCATAATCTATTTTCCCTTTCTTAATAATTCCCTTTGTTGGCTTCTAAACACTCGCCAATCTTCTTCCTCCCACTAGTTTTGGCCACTTTGTATGCCCTTGTTTTTAATTGGATACCGTCCTTTATTTCTTCAGTTACCACAGATGGCTATCTTTTCTCTTATGCCCTTTCCTCCTCACTGGAATATATTTTTCTTGAGAGTTGTGAAATATCTCATTAAATACACACCAATGTTCATCAACCGTCCTACACTTCAATTTATCTTCCCAGTCCACTTTAGCCAACTCTGCCCTCATACCTTCATAGTCTCCTTTATTTAAGCTTAGTATGCTGGTTAGAGATCCAACTTTCTCATCCTCCATCTGAATTTGAAATTCAGTCATGCTATGATCACTCATTCCAAGGGGATCCTTCACCAGGAGATTGTTTATTAATCCTGTCTCATTACACAGGACCAGATCTAAGATAGCCTGCCTCCTGGTTGGTTCCGTTACATACTGCTCAAGGAATCCGTCCCTTATGCACTCTATGAACTCTTCCTCAAGGCTACCCTGACTAATTTGATTTGTCCAATCAATAGGGAGGTTGAAATCACCCATGATTATTGCTGTTCCCTTTTTACAAGCCCCCACTATTTCCTGGTTTATGCTCCGACCAACAGAGTTGCTACTGTTAGGGAGCCTAATAGACTACGCCCAGCAGTAACTTTTTCCCCTTCTTATTCCTTATCTCCACCCAAACTGTTTCAACATCCTGATCATTTGAGCCAATATCGTTTACTATTGCAGTGATTCCATCCTTTGTCAATAGAGCTACCCCACCTCCTTTTCCTTTCTGTCTGTCCAAAAAGGGTATACTTGCATTGGAGGCGGTGCAACGAAGGTTCACTAGTTTGATCCCTGGGATGAGAGGGTTGTCCTATGATGAACGATTGAGCAGAATGGGCCTATACTCTCTGGAGTTTAGAAGAATGAGAGGTGATCTCATTGACATATAAAATTCTGAGGGCGATTGACCTGATAGAACTGAGACAGTTTTTTCAATGATAGGGGAGTCCAGGCTTATGGGGAGCGGGCAGCGAAGTGGAGTTGAGGCCAAGATCAGATCAACTATGATATTGAATGGTGGAGCAGGCTCGAGGGGCCAAATTTCCTACTCCTGTTCCTATTTCTTATGTTCTTCTGCGATTGTTTTCCCCTGGCTGGAGAGACCAGAACAAGAGGACATAGCCTCAGGATAAGGTGTTGACCATTTAGGACTGAGATGAGGAGGAATTTCTTCACTGAGGGTTGTGAATCTTTGGAATTCTCTGCCCCACAGGCTGTGGATGCTCAATCTCTTGAGTATACTCAAGGCTGAGAGAGATGGATTTTTGGAGTCTAAGGGAATCGAGGGATGTGGAGTTGAGGTCGAAGATCAGCCATGATTTTACTGAATGACGGAGCAGGCTCGAGGAGCCGAATGACCTCTTCTCCTAATTCTTATGTTCTTATTGAGGCGAATAGTATCAATGCATTCAAGGGAGAAAGGAATAGAAGGATATGTTGATGGGGTGAGATGAAGAGGGATAATGGGCCCAAGTTTCCACAAGAAAAAAAACGGGCGCCCCTCCGAGCTGGGCGCCCGTTTTTCGCGCCTAAAACGGCGCCTAAAAAAATCCTCGGTATTCTCCACCTACTTGCAGGTCCTCTGGCCCTCGGCGCTGCCAGCACGAGCTGTGGGGGGGCGGAGCCAGGTCCCTGCGCTGAAAACAGTGCCGGGACCTCTGCACATGCGCGCTACAGTCGGCACGCAAGTGCAGTAGCTCCAGGCGCCGAACTGTGTGGGAGGGGCCCGAAGCACGCAGCCCCTAGCCCTGGCTGAATGGCCTCACTGGGGCTGCGTGAATAAGGCTCCTCCCACGGCCAGCTCCTGCTCTCTTCCCCACCCCCCCGACCGGACCCGACACCCGCTGCCTCCGGACCCGACACCCGCTGCCCCCACCCCCCCCCCACCGCCGACCAGACCCGACCCGACACCCACTCCCCCCCCCTCTCTCCCCCCCCCTCTCTCCCTCCCCCTCTCTCCCTCCCCCTCTCTCCCTCCCCCTCCCCCTCCCCCTCTCTCCCTCCCTCCCCCTCTCTCCCTCCCTCCCCCTCTCTCTCTCCCCCTCCCTCCCGCTCAGCGACACGAACGGCTTTCTTCTTCCCCCCCCCCCCCCCCCCGCTCAGTGGCACGAACGGCTACAGAATTCTCCCTGGCTGAAGCACTTTCACACAGGCAGGAAGATGGTTTATTTAATCTTTTCTTGGCTTATAAATGTTTATTCAGGTTGAATTTATTTGTATAATATTTGTAGAAGTATAAATAAGGATTTATTGTAGAATTTAATGAGTTCCCTTCCCCCCCCCCACCTCGTTCTCGACGCCTAATTTGTAACCTGCGCCTGATTTTTTTATGTGTAGAACAGGTTTTTTCAGTTCTACAAAAATCTTCACTGGCTCCATTCTACTTTAGTTTGGAGTACGTTTTCACTGTGGAAACTTTCAAATCAGGCGTCAGTGGCCGGACACGGCCCCTTTTGAAGAAAACATTCTGTTCCAAAGTAGAACTGTTCTACCTGACTAGAACTGCAGAAAAAAAAATGTGGAGAATTGCGATTTCTAAGATAGTCCGTTCTCCACCAGTTGCTCCTAAAAATCAGGCGCAAATCATGTGGAAACTTGGGCCCAGAGTGTGGGAAGAGGCTCGTGTGGAGCATAAACAATGGCATGGACCAGTTGTGCCAAATGGCCTGTTTGTGTGCTGTAAATTAGAGTTAGGCCCTGTAGGAGTGAAATCAGGAAGCACTTTATCCAGACACATTGTAGTGAAAATCTGGATCTCGCTCCACCAAAAGGCTGTGGGTGCTGGAGATCAGACAGAGCTTTCAAGACTGTACCTACCCTGGGAGTCTTTGATGGGACAGTGTAGAGGGAGCTTTACTCTGTAATTAACCCGTGCTGTACCTGCCCTGGGAGTGTTTGATGGGACAGTGTAGAGGGAGCTTTACTCTGTATCTAACTTCCTGCCAATGTTTGATTTAAACACTGGGATAACCGACATTCTTCAAATTCACAGACGCGCAAAATCCTTGAAATATTGCAGTGAGAAGGTCGGAGGAAGATAAAATGTAAAATCTAATTCCTGGAGCTGTTTAAAGCGGTGCGACTTTTCCTGGGTGAGCTCTGGGGAACTCACAGGCTGATCTGTAGTTTTGCGGGGGGTACAAAGAATGCAGAGCACACACTCCCTGTTGGACAAGGGGATTAGGCTCGCTGTCTGATGTGGGACCCATCAATTTTAGAGGGTGCTGCCGGTGACCGTCTTTTATTCTGGTATTATCGCAGAGCTGATTGGTTGTAGCTGTGCACACGGCGGTGGGGGGAAGAAAAATAAAAGGGAAGACTTACATTTATTTCGCACATTTCACATCACCGAATGTCCTAAAGAGGAGGAGAGAGAGAGAGACACAGACAGATAGGGGACGGGGGAGGAAAAAGAGAGGCAGAGACACACAAATTGGGGTGAGAGAGAGAGAGAGAGAGACGGCAGGAGAGAGAGAGAGAGAGAGAGACGGCAGGAGAGAGAGAGAGAGAGAGAGACGGCGGAAGAGAGAGAGAGAGAGAGAGAGAGAGAGAGAGACGGCAGGAGAGAGAGAGAGACGGCAGGAGAGAGAGAGAGAGAGAGAGAGAGAGACGGCAGGAGAGAGAGAGAGAGAGAGAGTGAGACGGCAGGAGAGAGAGAGAGAGACGGCAGGAGAGAGAGAGAGAGAGACGGCAGGAGAGAGAGAGAGAGAGACGGCAGGAGAGAGAGAGAGAGAGACGGCAGGAGAGAGAGAGAGAGAGACGGCAGGAGAGAGAGAGAGAGAGACGGCAGGAGAGAGAGAGAGAGAGACGGCAGGAGAGAGAGAGAGAGAGACGGCAGGAGAGAGAGAGAGAGAGACGGCAGGAGAGAGAGAGAGAGACGGCAGAGAGAGAGAGAGAGACGGCAGGAGAGAGAGAGACGGCAGGAGAGAGAGACGGCAGGAGAGAGAGAGACGGCAGGAGAGCGAGAGAGAGAGACGGCAGGAGAGCGAGAGAGAGAGAGAGATGGCAGGAGAGAGAGAGAGAGAGAGAGAACGAGAGACGGCAGGAGAGAGAGAGAGTGAAAGAGACGGCAGGAGAGAGAGAGACGGCAGGAGAGAGAGAGAGAGAGAGAGACGGCAGGAGAGAGAGAGAGACGGCTAGAGAGAGAGAGAGCGAAAGAGACGGCAGGAGAGAAGAGACGCAGGAGAGAGAGAGACGGCAGGAGAGAGAGAGAGAGAGAGAGACGGCAGGAGAGCGAGAGAGAGAGACGGCAGGAGAGAGGCGGCAGGAGAGAGAGAGAGAGAGAGAGAGAGACGGCAGGAGAGAGAGAGAGAGAGAGAGAGAGACGGCAGGAGAGAGAGAGAGAGACGGCAGGAGAGAGAGAGAGAGAGAGACGGCAGGAGAGAGAGAGAGAGAGAGAGAGAGAGGGAGAGACGGCAGGAGAGAGAGAGAGAGAGAGAGAGACGGCAGGAGAGAGAGAGAGAGAGAGAGAGAGACGGCAGGAGAGAGCGAGCGAGAGACGGCAGGAGAGAGCGAGCGAGAGAGAGAGAGAGAGAGACGGCAGGAGAGAGAGAGAGAGAGAGAGAGAGAGAGAGAGAGAGAGAGAGAGACGGCAGGAGAGAGAGAGAGAGAGAGACGGCAGGAGAGAGAGAGAGAGAGAGAGAGAGAGACGGCAGGAGAGAGAGAGAGAGAGAGAGAGACGGCAGGAGAGAGAGAGAGAGAGAGAGACGGCAGGAGAGAGAGAGAGAGAGAGAGAGATGGCTCGAGAGAGAGAGAGAGACGGCAGGAGAGAGAGAGAGGGAGAGAGAGAGAGAGAGAGGGAGAGAGAGAGACGGCAGGAGAGAGACGGCAGGAGAGTGAGAGAGACGGCAGGAGAGTGAGAGAGACGGCAGCAGAGAGAGAGACGGCGAGAGAGAGAACGAGAGACAGGAGAGAGAGAGAGAGAGAAAGACGGCAGGAGAGAGAGAGAGAGAGAGAGAGAGAGAGAGAGAGAACGAGAGACGGCAGGGGAGAGAGAGAGAGAGAGAGAGAGACGGCTAGAGAGATGGCTAGAGAGAGAGAGAGAGTGAGACGGCAGGACAGAGAGAGAGAGAGAGAGACGGCAGAGGAGAGAGAGAGAGAGAGAGACGGCAGAGGAGAGAGAGAGAGACGGCAGGAGAGAGAGAGACTGCGGAAGAGAGAGAGAGAGAGAGACGGCAGGAGAGAGAGAGAGACGGCAGGAGAGAGAGAGAGATAGGGCAGGAGAGAGAGAGAGAGAGACAGCAGGAGACAGTGAGTCGGCAGGAGCGAGAGAGAGAGAGGGCAGGAGCGAGAGAGAGAGGGCAGGAGCGAGAGAGAGACAGCAGGAGACAGAGCGAGAGACGGCAGGAGAGCGAGAGAGAGAAAGAGAGACGGCAGGAGAGCGAGAGAGAGAGAGAGAGACGGCAGGAGAGCGAGAGAGAGAGTGGGAGAGAGAGAGACGGCAGGAGAGAGTGGGAGAGAGAGAGACGGCAGGAGAGAGAAGGAGAGAGAGAGACGGCAGGAGAGAGAGAGAGACGGCAGGAGAGAGAGAGAGAGAGACGGCAGGAGAGAGAGAGAGAGAGACGGCAGGAGAGAGAGAGAGACGGCAGGAGAGAGAGAGACGGCGAGAGAGAGAGAGGGAGACGGCGAGAGAGAGAGAGAGGGAGACGGCTAGAGAGAGAGGGAGAGGGAGACGGCTAGAGAGAGAGAAGAGAGAGAGAGGGAGACGGCAGGAGAGAGAGAGAGGGAGAGACGGCAGGAGAGAGAGAGAGAGACGGCAGGAGAGAGAGAGAGAGAGAGAGAGAGACGGCAGGAGAGAGAGAGAGAGAGACGGCAGGAGAGAGAGAGAGAGAGACGGCAGGAGAGAGAGAGAGAGAGAGAGAGAGAGAGAGACGGCAGGAGAGTGAGAGAGAGACGGCAGGAGAGAGAGAGAGAGACGGCAGAAGAGAGAGAGAGAGACGGCGGAAGAGAGAGAGAGACGGCGGAAGAGAGAGAGAGACAGCAGGGAGAGAGAGAGAGAGAGACAGCAGGAGAGAGAGAGAGAGAGACAGCAGGAGAGAGAGAGAGAGAGAGACAGCAGGAGAGAGAGAGAGAGAGAGACGGCGCGAGAGACGGCAGGAGAGAGCGAGAGACGGCAGGAGGGAGAGAGAGAGACGGCAGGAGAGAGAGAGAGAGAGACGGCGGAAGAGAGAGAGACGGCGGAAGAGAGAGAGACGGCGGAAGAGAGAGAGACGGCGGAAGAGAGAGAGACGGCGGAAGAGAGAGAGACGGCGGGAGAGAGAGAGAGAGACGGCGGGAGAGAGAGAGAGAGACGGCGGGAGAGAGAGAGAGAGACGGCGGGAGAGAGAGAGAGAGACGGCAGGAGAGAGAGAGAGAGACGGCGGAAGAGAGAGAGAGAGACGGGCAGGAGAGAGAGAGAGAGAGACGGCAGGAGAGAGAGACGGCAGGAGAGAGAGAGAGAGAGAGAGACGGCAGGAGAGAGAGAGACGGCGGAAGAGAGAGAGACAGCAGGAGAGAGAGAGAGATACAGCAGGAGAGAGAGAGAGACGGCAGGAGAGAGAAAGAGAGAGAGCGAGAGACGGCAGGAGAGAGCGAGAGACGGCAGGAGGAGAGAGAGAGAGACGGCAGAGAG